>NW_017198677.1:0-7602 GCF_001704415.2 Capra hircus | reverse complement strand
GATCTTGGGGTACTTCTGAAGTCTCCCCAGGGGAGTTAGTCGTCGTCTTGTGTGGGGGCATGAACGTGCGCTTTCCTCCCGAGCTGTAGCAGCAGTGTCACGCTTCCCTTCGCGTGGATCAAGGGATCTGTGGCTTTCCCTCGTGGCTTTCCCACGAGGCTTTCCCAACAGTGCTGTCCCACGTGCCATCGTGTGTGAGTCGATCTCGGCTAGAAATTCGAGGCAGTGCAGGAAATCACGTTTCCCTGAAATGGACTAAGACATCTGGGGGACTCTGGGAATGGTGGCACGACCCTGGAGTTCCTCTCGCCTTTCCTGTGGAGAGCACCTCCTCTTGAGATGCGACAGGAACGCCCGGAATTCTTTCCCGACCACGCAGGGAAAGGATCCCTCCTCTCGAGCTAGGAGGCGGAAACGGGCTCCTCTGGATGTGGCGGGTCTCTGGTGCTTCCTCTCGAGTGGAGACGGGTATGTCGGGGAACTTCTTGAGTTGCAGCAAGGGTGTGAACCTTTGCAAGTTCCAAAGGTTAGGTGTGATTAGCCTCGAGACGCCTCAGCGGAAATGGGCCTCATCTCGCCTGGAGGGAGAACCTCCTGGATTTCTCAAAGTTGCGGCAGGTGCTCTCGACTTACGACGGGGACCTCAGGGACCCGCTCTGGTGGCCTCAGAAAGGCCAGTCCCCAAGCGAGTTGCTCGGGCCTCTCGGGATTCTTCTCCCGTAGATGCCGGGCCTAAAACCTTGTGTGGAGACGGTGCCGGAACCTGAGGATTCCTCTCCAGTGCTGACATGGATCTTGGGGTATTTCTGGAGTCTCCCCAGGGAGTCAGTCCTCGTCTCGAGTGGGGGGCATGCACGTGCGCTTTCCTCCCGAGCTGTAGCAGCAGTGTCACGCTTCCCTTCGCCTGGATCAAGGGATCTGTGCCTTTCCCTTGAGGCTCTCCCACGAGGCTTTCCCAGAAGGCTTCTCACAGGGCTGTCCCACGTGCCACCGTGGTGTGAGTCGATCCTCGGCTTGAAAGTCGCGGCAATCGAGGGAAAACAGATTTCCCTGGAATGGACTTAGACATCTGCGAGACTCTGGGGAATGGTGGCAAGACCCGGGAGTTCCTCTCGCCTTCCAGTGGAGAGCGCCTCCTCTTGAGATGCGACGGAATGCCGGGAATTCTTTCCCGACCACGCAGGGAAAGGATCCCTCCTCTCGAGCTAGGAGGCGGAAACGGGGCTCCTCTGGATGTGGGCGGGCTCTCGTGCTTACTCTGGAGTAGAGACGGGAATGTCGGGGAACTTCTTGAGTGGCAGCAAGGGTGTGAAGGACCCTTTGGAAGTTCCAGAGGTTAGGTGTGATTAGCCTCGAGACGCCTCAGCGGAAATGGGCCTCATCTCGCCTGGAGGGGACAACCTCCTGGATTGTTTCTAGTTGCGGCAGGTCCTCTCGTCTTACGACGGAGACCTCAGGGACCCGCTCTGGTGGCCTCAGGAAAGGCCAGTCCCCATGCGAGTTGCTCGGGGGCCTCTCGGGATTTCTCTGCCGTTCATGCCGGGGCTTAAGACCTTGTGTGGAGTCGGAGCCGGAACGTGAGGATTACTCTCCAGTGCTGACATGGATCTTGGGGTACCTCCGGAGTCTCCCCAGGGGAGTCAGTCCTCGTCTCAAGTAGGGGCATGCACGTGTGCTTTCCTCCCGAATTGCAGCAGCAGTGTCACGCTTCCCTTCCCGAGGATCAAGGGATCAGTGGCTTTCCCTCGGGGCTTTCCCATGAGGCTTTCACACGAGGCTTTCCCACAGGGCTGTCCCACGTGCCACCGTGGTGTGAGTCGATCCTCGGCTTGAAAGTTGAGGCAGTGCAGGGAAAACAGGTTTCCCTGGAATGGACTGAGATATCTGGGGCACTCTGGGAATGGTGGCACCACCCTGGAGTTCCTATCGCCTTTCCTGTGGAGAGCGCCTCTTTTTGAGATGCGACGGGAACGCCGGGAATTCTTTCCCCACCACGCAGGGAACGGATCCCTGCTCTCGAGCTAGGAGGCGGAAACGGGGCTCCTCTGGATGTGGGCGGGACTCTCGTGCTTCCTCTCGAGTGGAGATGGGTTTATCTGGGAACTTCTTAAGTTGCAGCAGGGGTGTGAAGGACCCTTTGGAAGTTTCAGAGGTTATGTGTGATTAGCCTCGAGACGCCTCAGCGGAAATGGGCCTCATCACGCCTGGAGGTGAGAACCTCCTGGATTTTCTCGAGTTGCGGCAGGTGCTCTCAACTTACAAAGGGCACAATAGGGACCCGCTCTGTTGGCCTTAGGAAAGGCCAGTCCCCATGCGAGTTGCTCGGGGGCCTCTCGGGATTCCTCTCCCGACGATGCCGGGGCCTAAGACCTTGTGTGGAGTCGGTGCTGGAACCTGAGGATTCCTCTCCAGTGCTGACATGGATCTTGGGGTACTTCTGGAGTCTCCCCAGGGGAGTCAGTCCTGGTCTCGAGTTTGGGTATGCACGTGCGCTTTCCTCCCGAGCTCTAGCAGCATTGTCACGCTTCCCTTCGCGTGGAACAAGGGATCTGTGGCTTTTCCTCGAGGCTTTCCCAGAGGCTTTCCAATGAATCCTTCCCACAGGCCTCTCCCACGTGCCACCATGGTGTGAGTCGATCCTCGGCTTGAAAGTCGAGGCAGTGCAGGGAAAACAGGTTTCCCTGGAATGGACTGAGACATCTGGGGGACTCTGGGAATGGTGGCCGGACCCTGGAGTTCCTCTCGCCTTTCCTGTGGAGAGCTCCTCTTTTTGAGATGCGACGGGAACGCAGGGAATTCTTTCCCGACCACGCAGGGAAAGGATCCCTCCTTTCGAGCTAGGAGGTGGAAACTGGGCTCCTCTGGATGTGGGTGGGACTCTCGTGCTTCCTCTCGAGTGGAGACGGTCGAGGAACTTCTTGAATTGCAGCAAGGGTGTGAAGGACCCTTTGGAAGTTCCAGAGTTAGGTGTGATTAGCCTCGAGACGCTGCTGCGGAAATGGGCCTAATCTCTCCTGGAGGGGAGAACCTCCTGGATTTTCTCGAGTTGCGGCAGGTGCTCTCGACTTATGATGGTGACCTCAGGGACCCGCTCTGGTGGCCTCAGGCAAGGCCAGTCCCCAGCGAATTGGTCGACGGCATCTCGGGATTCCTCTCCTGTCGATGCCGGGGCCTAAGACCTTGTGTGGAGTCGGTGCCGGAACCTGAGGTTTCCTCTCCGGTGCTGACATGGATCTTAGGGTATTTCTGGAGTCTCCCCAGGGGAGTCAGTCCTCGTCTCGTATTGGGGCATGCACGTGCGATTTCCTCTCGAGTTGTAGCAGCAGTGTCACGCTTCCCTTCGCGTGGATCAAGGGATCTGTGCCTTTCCCTCAAGGCTTGCCCAGGAGGCTTTCCCACAGGGCTGTCCCACGTGCCACCATGGTGTGAGTCAATCCTCGGCTTGAAAGTCGAGGCAGTGCAGGGAAAACAGGTTTCCCTGGAATGGACTGAGACATCTGGGGGACTCTGGGAATGGTGGCACGACCCTGGAGTTCCTCTCGCCTTTCCTGTGGAGAGCGCCTCCTCTTGAGATGCGACGGAAACGCCGGGAATTCTTTCCCGACCACACAGGGAAAGGATCCCTCCTCTCGAGCTAGGAGGCGGAAACGGGGCTCCTCTGGATGAGGGCGGGACTCTCGTGGTTCCTCTCGAGTGGAGACGGGCATGTCACGGAACTTCTTGAGTTGCAGCAAGAGTGTGAAGGACCCTTTGGAAGTTCCAGAAGTTAGGTGTGATTAGCCTCGAGACGCCTCAGCGGAAATGGGCCTCATCTCGCCTGGAGGGGGGAACCTCCTGGATTTTCTCGAGTTGCGGCAGGTGCTCTCAACTTACGATGGGGACCTCAGGAACCCGCTCTTGTGGTCTCAGGAAAGGCCAGTCGCCATGCGAGTTGCTCGGGGGCCTCTTGGGATTCCTCTCCCGTCAATGCCGTGGCCTAAGACCATGTGTGGAGTAGGTGCTGGAATCTCAGCATTCCTTTCCAGTGCTGACATGGATCTTGGGGTACGTCTGGAGTCTCCTCAGGAGAGTCAGTCCTCGTCTCGAGTGGGGGGCACGCACGTGCGCTTTCCTCCCGAGCTGAAGCAGCAGTGTCGTGCTTGCCTTCGCATGGATCAAGAGATAAGGGGCTTTCCCTCGAGGCTTTCCCACGAGGCTTTCCCATGAGGCTTTCCCACAGGGCTGTCCCACGTGCCACCGTGGTGTGAGTCGATCCTCGGCTTGAAAGTCGAGGCAATGCAGGGAATGCTGGTTTCCCTGGAATGGACTGAGACATCTGGGGGACTCTGGGAATGGTGGCCCGACCCTGGAGTTTCTCTCGCCTTTCCTGTGGAGAGCGCCTCCTCTTGAGAAGTGACAAACGCCGGGAATTCTTTCCCGACCATGCAGGGAAAGGATCCTTCCTCTCGAGCTAGGAGGCGGAAACGGGGCTCCTCTGGATGTGGACGGGACTCTCGTGCTTCCTATCGAGTCGAGACAGGTATGTCGGGGAACTGCTTGAGTTGCAACATGGTTGTAAAGGACCCTTTGGAAGTTCCAGATGTTAGATGTGATTAGCCTGGAGACGCCACAGTGGAAATGGGCCTCGTCTCGCCTGGAGGGGAGAACCTCTTGGATTTTCTCGAGTTGCGGCAGGTGCTCTCGACTTACGACGGGGACCTCAGGGACCCGCTCTGGTGGCCTCAGGAAAGGCCAGTCCCCATGCGAGTTGCTCGGGGCCTCTCGGGATTCCTCTCCCATCGATGCCGCGGCCTAAGACCTTGTGTGGAGTCGCTGCCGGAACCTGAGGATTCCTCTCCAGTGCTGACATGGATCTTGGGGGTACTTCTGGAGTCTCCCCAGGGGAGTCAGTCCTCGTCTCGAGTGGGGCATGCACGTGCGCTTTCCTCCCGAGCTGTAGCAGCAGTGTCACGCTGCCCTTCGCGTGGATCAAGGGATCTGTGGCTTTCCCTCGAGGCTTTCCCACGAGGCTTTCCCACGAGGCTTTCTAACGAGGCTTTCCCACAGGGTGTCCCACGTGCCACCGTGGTGTGAGTCGATCCTCGGCTTGAAAGTCGAGGCAGTGCAGGGAAATCAGGTTTCCCTGGAATGGATGGAGACATCTGTTGTCTCTGGGAATGGTGGCACGACCCTGGAGTTCCTCTCGCCTTTCCTGTGGAGAGCGCCTGCTCTTGAGATGCGACGGGAACGCCGGGAATTCTTTCCCGACCACGCAGGGAAAGGATCCCTCCTCTCGAGCTAGGAGGCGGAAACGGGGCTCCTCTGGATGTGGCCAGGACTCTCGTGCTTCCTCTCAAGTGGAGCCGGGTATGTCGGGGAACTTCTTGAGTTGCAGCAAGGGTGTGAAGTACCCTTTGGAAGTTCCAGGTTAGGTGTGATTAGCCTCGAAACACCTCAGCGGAAATGGGCCTCATCTGGCCTGGAGGGGAGAACCTCCTGGATTTTCTCGAGTTGCAGCAGGTGCTCTCGACTTACGACGGGGACCTCAGGACCCGCTCTGGTGGCCTCAGGAAAGGCCAGTCCCCATGCGAGTTTCTCGGGGGCCTCTCGGGATTCCTCTCCCTTCGATGTCGGGGCCTAAGACCTTGTGTGCAGTCGGTGCCGGAACCTGAGGATTCCTTTCCAGTGCTGACATGGATCTTGGGGTACCTCTGGAGTCTCCCCAGGGGATTCAGGCCTCGTCTCGAGTGGGGCATGAGTGTGCCCTTTCCTCCCATGCTGTAGCAGCAGTGTCATGCTTCTGCTTGCGTGGACCAAGGGATCTGTGACTTTCCCTCGAGTCTTTCCCTCGAGGCTCTCCCACAGGGCTGTCCCACGTGTCTCGGTGGTGTGAGTCGATCCTCGGCGTGAAAGCCGAGGCAGTGCAGGGAAAACAGGTTCCTGTGGAATGGACTGAGACATCTGGGGAGTCTTGGAATGGTGGCACGACCCTGCAGTTCCTCTCCCCTTTCCTTTGGAGAGCGCCTCCTCTTGAGATGCGATGGAATGCCGGGAATTCTTTCCCGACCATGTAGGGAAAGGATCCCTCATCTCGAGCTACGAGCCGGAAACGGAGCTCCTCTGGATGTGGCCGGGACCCTCGTGTTTCCTCTTGAGTGGAGACGGGTATGTCGGGGAACTTCTTGAGTTGCAGCATGACTGTGAAAGACTCTTTTGAAGTTCCAGAGTTCACGTGTGATTAGCCTCGAGACACCTCAGTGGAAACGGGCCTCATCTCGCCTGCAGGGGAGAACCTCCTGGATTTTCTCGAGTTGCGTCAGGTGCTCTCGAGTTACGACGGAGACATCAGGGACCCGCTCTGGTGACCTCAGGAAAGGCCAGTCCCCATGCGAGGTGCTAGGGGGCCTCTCAGGATTCCTCTCCCGTCGATGCCGGGGCCTAAGACCTTGTGTGGAGTCGGGACCGGAACCTGAGGATTCCTCTCCAGTGCTGACATGGATCTTGGCGTACTTCTGGAGTCTCCCAAGCTTGCGTCAGTTCTCGGCTCGAGTGGGGTCATGCACGTGCGCTTTAATCCCGAGCGTAGCAGCAGTGTCGCGCTTCCCATCTCGTGGATCAAGGTATCTGTGGCTTTCCCTCGAGGCTTTCCCACGAGGCTTTCCCACGAGCTTTGCCACAGGGCTGTCCCACGTGCCACAGTGGTGTGAGTCGATCCTCGGCTTGAAAGTCGAGTCAGTGCGGGGAAACAGGTTTCCCTGGAATGGACTGAGACATCTGGGGGGACTCGGAGAATGGTGGCATGTCCCTGGAGTTCCTCTCGCCTTTCCTGTGGAGAGCGCCTCCTCTTGAGATGCGACGAGAACGCCGGGAATTCTTTTCCCGACCTCGAAGGAAAGATCCCTCCTCTCGAGCTATGAGGCGGAAACGGGCTCCTCTGGATGTGGGGGCGAACTATCGTGCTTCCTCTTAAGTGCAGACGGGTATGTCGGGGGAACTTCTTGATTTGCAGCAAGGGGTGTGAAGGACCCTTTGGAAGTTCCAGAGTTTAAGTGTGCTTAGCCTTGAGATGGTGTCAGCGGAAATAGGCTTCATTTTGCCTGGAGGGGAGAACATCCTTGATTTTCTCCAGTTGCGGCAGTACAGGGGACCCGACCCGCTCTGGTGGCCTCAGGAAAGGCCAGTCAAGATCCAAGACAGCATTGGAGAGGGAGAGACATCACGAGAGGCTCCGAGCAACTCGCATGGGGGGAGTGGCCTTTCCTGAGGCCACCAAAGCGGGGTCCCTGAGGTCCCCGTCGTAAGTCGAGAGCACCTGGCCGCAACTCGAAAAAATCCAGGAGGTTCTCCCCTCCAGGCGAGATGAGACCCATTTGCGCTGAGGCATCTCGAGGCTAATCACACCCTAACCTCTGGAACTTCCAAAGGGCCCTTCACACCATTGCTGCAACTCAAGAAGTTCCCGACATACCCGTTTCCACTCGAAAGGAAGCACGAGAGTCCCGCCACAACCAGAAGAGCCCCGTTTCAGCCTCATAGCTCAGAGGAGGGATCCTTTCCCTTCGTGGTCGGGAAAGAATTTCCGGCGTTCCCATCCCATCTCAAGAAGAGGCGCTCTCCAAAGGA
>NW_017198676.1:0-7602 GCF_001704415.2 Capra hircus | reverse complement strand
GCGCCCGCGCCTGCGGGAGACCGCGAGGTTGCCTGCCAGGGTGCGTCTGGGGTGGGGCTGGGGCCCCGGGCCCCGCCAGAATTGCCTGAGGCCTGCCAAGGGAGCCCCAGACAGAGACCCCCCGCGCCTCCGCCCCGCCGTTCCTCTGGTTTCCTGGACGCCGAAAGAAAGCCGAGGGGCTGGCGGGCGCGCGCGGAGGCAACCCAGGTCTGCAGCGGGAGTCGGGCGCCCCGGCCACCCGACCTGAGAGGGGCTGGAAGGCAGGCGGCGGCTCTGAGCGCGGTGGGGTGCCAGGGGCCAGCGGCAGGTGCGGCTTGCGGTGCGGCTGGGCCGGGGGCTAAAGGAGAGGGGAGGCAGGGAAAAAACAGAAACAACAAAAAGCCTACAGCACCCGGTATTCCCAGGCGGTCTCCCATCCAAGTACTAACCGGGCCCGACCCTGCTTAGCTTCCGAGATCAGACGAGATCGGGGCGCGTTCAGGGTGGTATGGCCGTAGACGGAGGCGGCTGCCGCCAGGCGCCCTAAGAGCCCTGCGCTGCGCCTGCCTTTCGCTCTGACCTGCCGGTCGGGCCAGCCGGCGGCCGCAGCTCTCCAGCTCTCCACGGAGCGCGCGCTGCACTTGAGCTGCACCACCCCCGACCGGACTGCCGGCGGCCGGTGGCCGGCCCACGCCGCCCGCCCCCCGCCCCCCGTCACCCCCGGCCAAACACTCGGCCGGCCCGGCCCGGGGGACCACAGGGCTTCCGGACCGGGAGCAGCCGCGGTGTGCCTGCCGGGGCCTGTAGGGGGAGGGGGCGTGAGGGGCGCGGAGGTCTTGGCGCTCTCCCACCCTGGGACCCTCCAGGCACCACCCGGCTCGGGGGCCGCCGCCCCTCCCCCACCCCCTCGCCCACCTCCCCAAGGCGTTCGCTGCCCAGGGCCTCGGGGCGCTGGGGGCCCGCGGTCCTCTGAGCCTCCTGCGGGCCTAGGCGCAGCCGTGGCCCTGAGCGCCCATGCTGCCCGGCACCTGCGCGGTGCCCAAACCCACCTGGAGCCACCAGCGCCGGCGACCAGAGCTCGTCAGCCCCGCCCCTTCGCCCACCGAGGCCCCCCTCCCCCCTTGCCCCCACGCCGCCCTCCAAGCACAAGACCTTGCTGAGGGTGCAGACGAGCGACGTGCAGCCACACGGACAGGCACACAGACACACTCGCGGGCGCCCACGCCAAGTGAGACAGCCGGCCGGCGCAAGCTCGTCAGCCAGGGCCACAGCCAGAGCACCCACCCGTGAGAGGCCGGGGCCAGAGGAAGGGACGGCAGGCCGGGGTCAGGAGAGACAGAGACGGAAAGAGATGAAGGTTCAGAGACAGGCTCCCAAGACGGCGAGAGGGCAGATGCAGATGCAGATGCAGACAGACAGACAGACACGAGCGCGCAGGCACACCCAGGGAGGGAGAGCCAGAGAGAGGGAGACACAGAGCGACCGACAGAGAGACGGAAAGCGGGAGACGGACAGGGGACAGGGGATGGCATCCCATCCGAGACGGACACTCTGGCACAGACCGTCACACACCGCAGAGAGCGGCCCGTGCGCAAGGGAGGCGGCGTCAGCCTTGGGCCGGGCGAGCCCCGGCTGGACGCGGTGCCCTGGGGCTGGCAATCACCCGTGGGGACCCCAAGACTTCCTCGCAGCCGAGGTCTCAAAGGTCCCCTTCGGCTTGGCTCCCTGAGGCGAGACCCAGCCCCCGGCCCCAGGCCAGAGGGTGAGTGTGGGAGAGAGCGTGCGTGTGAGTGTGTGTCGGTGGGCGACGGTGGGGTCGGGTCGACTGGGGGGGGCCGGGTGGATACCCACAGTGGAGGGGGGAGGGTGTGGCGGCCGGGGCTTTGGAAGCCTGTGCGGTCCTCTTGCTGTCTCTCTCTCTCTCCCTCTTTCTCCGTCTCCCTTACTTGTGGTTTCCGGCTCTTGACCTGTCTGGGCTGCGGGGGGTGTGTCTGTGTTTGGGGGGCGGGCGTGAGGGTGTGTGTGTGTGTGTGTGTGTGTGTGTGTGTGTGTGTTGTGCGCCGCGCCTGCGGGAGACCGCGAGGTTGCCTGCCAGGGTGCGTCTGGGGGGGGCTGGGGCCCCGGCCCCGCCCAGAATTGCCTGAGGCCTGCCAAGGGAGCCCCAGACAGAGACCCCCGCGCCTCCGCCCCCGCCGTTCCTCTGGTTTCCTGGACGCCGAAAGAAAGCCGAGGGCTGGCGGGCCGCGCGGAGGCAACCCAGGTCTGCAGCGGGAGTCGGGCGCCCCGGCCACCCGACCTGAGAGGGGCTGGAAGGCAGGCGGCGGCTCTGAGCGCGGTGGGGTGCCAGGGGCCAGCGGCAGGTGCGGCTTGCGGTGCGGCTGGGGCCGGGGGCTAAAGGAGAGGGGAGGCAGGGAAAAACAGAAACAACAAAAAGCCTACAGCACCCGGTATTCCCAGGCGGTCTCCCATCCAAGTACTAACCGGGCCCGACCCTGCTTAGCTTCCGAGATCAGACGAGATCGGGCGCGTTCAGGGTGGTATGGCCGTAGACGGAGGCGGCTGCCGCCAGGCGCCCTAAGAGCCCTGCGCTGCGCCTGCCTTTCGCTCTGACCTGCCGGTCGGGCCAGCCGGCGGCCGCAGCTCTCCAGCTCTCCACGGAGCGCGCGCTGCACTTGAGCTGCACCACCCGCGACCGGACTGCCGGCGGCCCGGTGGCCGGCCCACGCCGCCCCGCCCCCCGCCCCCCGTCACCCCCGGCCAACACTCGGCCGGCCCGGCCCGGGGGACCACAGGGCTTCCGGGACCGGGAGCAGCCGGCCGGGTGTGCCTGCCGGGGCGTGTAGGGGCGAGGGTGGCGTGAGGGGCGCGGAGGTCTTGGCGCTCTCCCACCCTGGGACCCTCCAGGCACCACCCGGCTCGGGGGCCGCCGCCCCTCCCCCACCCCTCGCCCACCTCCCCAAGGCGTTCGCTGCCCAGGGCCTCGGGGCGCGCTGGGGCCCGCGGTCCTCTGAGCCTCCTGCGGGCCTAGGCGCAGCCCAGCCGTGGCCCTGAGCGCCCATGCTGCCCGGCACCTGCGCGGTGCCCAAACCCACCTGGAGCCACCAGCGCCGGCGACCAGAGCTCGTCAGCCCCGCCCCTTCGCCCCACCGAGGCCCCCCCCCCCTTGCCCCCACGCCGCCCTCCAAGCACAAGACCTTGCTGAGGGTGCAGACGAGCGACGTGCAGCCACACGGACAGGCACACAGACACACTCGCGGGCGCCCACGCCAAGTGAGACAGCCGGCCGGCGCAAGCTCGTCAGCCAGGGCCACAGCCAGAGCACCCACCCGTGAGAGGCCGGGGCCAGAGGAAGGGACGGCAGGCCGGGGGTCAGGAGAGACAGAGACGGAAAGAGATGAAGGTTCAGAGACAGGCTCCCAAGACGGCGAGAGGGCAGATGCAGATGCAGATGCAGACAGACAGACAGACACGAGCGCGCAGGCACACCCAGGGAGGGAGAGCCAGAGAGAGGGAGACACAGAGCGACCGACAGAGAGACGGAAAGCGGGAGACGGACAGGGGACAGGGGATGGCATCCCATCCGAGACGGACACTCTGGCACAGACCGTCACACACCGCAGAGAGCGGCCCGTGCGCAAGGGAGGCGGCGTCAGCCTTGGGCCGGGCGAGCCCCGGCTGGACGCGGTGCCCTGGGGCTGGCAATCACCCGTGGGGACCCAAGACTTCCTCGCAGCCGAGGTCTCAAAGGTCCCCTTCGGCTTGGCTCCCTGAGGCGAGACCCAGCCCCCGGCCCCAGGCCAGAGGGTGAGTGTGGGAGAGAGCGTGCGTGTGAGTGTGTCGGTGGGCGACGGTGGGGTCGGGTCGACTGGGGGGCCGGGTGGATACCCACAGTGGAGGGGGGAGGGTGTGGCGGCCGGGGCTTTGGAAGCCTGTGCGGTCCTCTTGCTGTCTCTCTCTCTCTCCCTCTTTCTCCGTCTCCCTTACTTGTGGTTTCCGGCTCTTGACCTGTCTGGGCTGCGGGGGTGTGTCTGTGTTTGGGGGGGGCGTGAGGGTGTGTGTGTGTGTGTGTGTGTGTGTGTGTGTGTGTGTGTGTTGTGCGCCCGCGCCTGCGGGAGACCGCGAGGTTGCCTGCCAGGGTGCGTCTGGGGGTGGGGCTGGGGCCCCGGCCCCGCCCAGAATTGCCTGAGGCCTGCCAAGGGAGCCCCAGACAGAGACCCCCGCGCCTCCGCCCCCGCCGTTCCTCTGGTTTCCTGGACGCCGAAAGAAAGCCGAGGGGCTGGCGGGCCGCGCGGAGGCAACCCAGGTCTGCAGCGGGAGTCGGGCGCCCCGGCCACCCGACCTGAGAGGGGCTGGAAGGCAGGCGGCGGCTCTGAGCGCGGTGGGGTGCCAGGGGCCAGCGGCAGGTGCGGCTTGCGGTGCGGCTGGGGCCGGGGGCTAAAGGAGAGGGAGGAGGCAGGGAAAAACAGAACAACAAAAAGCCTACAGCACCCGGTATTCCCAGGCGGTCTCCCATCCAAGTACTAACCGGGCCCGACCCTGCTTAGCTTCCGAGATCAGACGAGATCGGGCGCGTTCAGGGTGGTATGGCCGTAGACGGAGGCGGCTGCCGCCAGGCGCCCTAAGAGCCCTGCGCTGCGCCTGCCTTTCGCTCTGACCTGCCGGTCGGGCCAGCCGGCGGCCGCAGCTCTCCAGCTCTCCACGGAGCGCGCGCTGCACTTGAGCTGCACCACCCGCGACCGGACTGCCGGCGGCCCGGTGGCCGGCCCACGCCGCCCCGCCCCCCGCCCCCGTCACCCCGGCCAACACTCGGCCGGCCCGGCCCGGGGGACCACAGGGCTTCCGGGACCGGGAGCAGCCGGCCGGGTGTGCCTGCCGGGCGTGTAGGGGCGAGGGTGGCGTGAGGGGCGCGGAGGTCTTGGCGCTCTCCCACCCTGGGACCCTCCAGGCACCACCCGGCTCGGGGCCGCCGCCCTCCCCCACCCCCTCGCCCACCTCCCCAAGGCGTTCGCTGCCCAGGGCCTCGGGGCGCTGGGGCCCGCGGTCCTCTGAGCCTCCTGCGGGCCTAGGCGCAGCCCAGCCGTGGCCCTGAGCGCCCATGCTGCCCGGCACCTGCGCGGTGCCCAAACCCACCTGGAGCCACCAGCGCCGGCGACCAGAGCTCGTCAGCCCGCCCCTTCGCCCCACCGAGGCCCCCCCTCCCCCCTTGCCCCCACGCCGCCCTCCAAGCACAAGACCTTGCTGAGGGTGCAGACGAGCGACGTGCAGCCACACGGACAGGCACACAGACACACTCGCGGGCGCCCACGCCAAGTGAGACAGCCGGCCGGCGCAAGCTCGTCAGCCAGGGCCACAGCCAGAGCACCCACCCGTGAGAGGCCGGGGCCAGAGGAAGGGACGGCAGGCCGGGGTCAGGAGAGACAGAGACGGAAAGAGATGAAGGTTCAGAGACAGGCTCCCAAGACGGCGAGAGGGCAGATGCAGATGCAGATGCAGACAGACAGACAGACACGAGCGCGCAGGCACACCCAGGGAGGGAGAGCCAGAGAGAGGGAGACACAGAGCGACCGACAGAGAGACGGAAAGCGGGAGACGGACAGGGGACAGGGGATGGCATCCCATCCGAGACGGACACTCTGGCACAGACCGTCACACACCGCAGAGAGCGGCCCGTGCGCAAGGGAGGCGGCGTCAGCCTTGGCCGGGCGAGCCCCGGCTGGACGCGGTGCCCTGGGGCTGGCAATCACCCGTGGGGACCCCAAGACTTCCTCGCAGCCGAGGTCTCAAAGGTCCCCTTCGGCTTGGCTCCCTGAGGCGAGACCCAGCCCCCGCCCCAGGCCAGAGGGTGAGTGTGGGAGAGAGCGTGCGTGTGAGTGTGTCGGTGGGCGACGGTGGGTCGGGTCGACTGGGGGGGGGGTGGATACCCACAGTGGAGGGGGAGGGTGTGGCGGCCGGGGCTTTGGAAGCCTGTGCGGTCCTCTTGCTGTCTCTCTCTCTCTCCCTCTTTCTCCGTCTCCCTTACTTGTGGTTTCCGGCTCTTGACCTGTCTGGGCTGCGGGGGGTGTGTCTGTGTTTGGGGGGCGGGCGTGAGGGTGTGTGTGTGTGTGTGTGTGTGTGTGTGTGTGTTGTGTTGTGCGCCCGCGCCTGCGGAGACCGCGAGGTTGCCTGCCAGGGTGCGTCTGGGGGTGGGCTGGGGCCCCGGCCCCGCCCAGAATTGCCTGAGGCCTGCCAAGGGAGCCCCAGACAGAGACCCCCGCGCCTCCGCCCCCGCCGTTCCTCTGGTTTCCTGGACGCCGAAAGAAAGCCGAGGGGCTGGCGGGCCGCGCGGAGGCAACCCAGGTCTGCAGCGGGAGTCGGGCGCCCCGGCCACCCGACCTGAGAGGGGCTGGAAGGCAGGCGGCGGCTCTGAGCGCGGTGGGGTGCCAGGGGCCAGCGGCAGGTGCGGCTTGCGGTGCGGCTGGGGCCGGGGGCTAAAGGAGAGGGAGGCAGGGAAAAACAGAACAACAAAAAGCCTACAGCACCCGGTATTCCCAGGCGGTCTCCCATCCAAGTACTAACCGGGCCCGACCCTGCTTAGCTTCCGAGATCAGACGAGATCGGGCGCGTTCAGGGTGGTATGGCCGTAGACGGAGGCGGCTGCCGCCAGGCGCCCTAAGAGCCCTGCGCTGCGCCTGCCTTTCGCTCTGACCTGCCGGTCGGCCAGCCGGCGGCCGCAGCTCTCCAGCTCTCCACGGAGCGCGCGCTGCACTTGAGCTGCACCACCCGCGACCGGACTGCCGGCGGCCCGGTGGCCGGCCCACGCCGCCCCGCCCCCCGCCCCCGTCACCCCGGCCAACACTCGGCCGGCCCGGCCCGGGGGACCACAGGGCTTCCGGGACCGGGAGCAGCCGGC
The DNA here is from genome assembly GCF_001704415.2 of Capra hircus. Taxonomy (NCBI): domain Eukaryota; kingdom Metazoa; phylum Chordata; class Mammalia; order Artiodactyla; family Bovidae; genus Capra; species Capra hircus. The sequence goes on along the minus strand of NW_017198676.1, from coordinate 734 downwards.
CGGGTGTGCCTGCCGGGCGTGTAGGGGCGAGGGTGGCGTGAGGGGCGCGGAGGTCTTGGCGCTCTCCCACCCTGGGACCCTCCAGGCACCACCCGGCTCGGGGGCCGCCGCCCCTCCCCCACCCCCTCGCCCACCTCCCCAAGGCGTTCGCTGCCCAGGGCCTCGGGCGCGCTGGGCCCGCGGTCCTCTGAGCCTCCTGCGGGCCTAGGCGCAGCCCAGCCGTGGCCCTGAGCGCCCATGCTGCCCGGCACCTGCGCGGTGCCCAAACCCACCTGGAGCCACCAGCGCCGGCGACCAGAGCTCGTCAGCCCCGCCCCTTCGCCCACCGAGGCCCCCCCTCCCCCTTGCCCCCACGCCGCCCTCCAAGCACAAGACCTTGCTGAGGGTGCAGACGAGCGACGTGCAGCCACACGGACAGGCACACAGACACACTCGCGGGCGCCCACGCCAAGTGAGACAGCCGGCCGGCGCAAGCTCGTCAGCCAGGGCCACAGCCAGAGCACCCACCCGTGAGAGGCCGGGGCCAGAGGAAGGGACGGCAGGCCGGGGGTCAGGAGAGACAGAGACGGAAAGAGATGAAGGTTCAGAGACAGGCTCCCAAGACGGCGAGAGGGCAGATGCAGATGCAGATGCAGACAGACAGACAGACACGAGCGCGCAGGCACACCCAGGGAGGGAGAGCCAGAGAGAGGGAGACACAGAGCGACCGACAGAGAGACGGAAGCGAGACACGA
>NW_017198675.1:0-7603 GCF_001704415.2 Capra hircus | reverse complement strand
TGAAAGGCGAGAGGAACTCCAGGTCATGTCACCATTCCCAGAGACCCCCAGATATCTCAGTCCATTCCAGGGAAAATGTTCTCCCTGAACTGCCTCGAATTTCAAGCCGAGGATCGACTCCAACCACGGTGGCACGTGGGACAGACCCTTTGGAAAGCCTCGTGGGGAAAGCCTAGTGGGAAGCCTCGAGGGAAAGCCACAGGTCCCTTGATCCACTCGACGGGGAAGCGTGACACTGCTGCTACAGCTGGGAGGGAATCGAACTGCATGCCGCCACTCGAGACGAGGACTGACTCCCCTGGGAGACTCCAGAAGTACCCCAAGATCCATGTCAGCTTGGAGAGGAATGCTCAGGTACCGGCACCAACTCGTCACGAGGTCTTAGGCCCCGGCATCGACGGAGAGGAATCCCGAGAGGCCCCCGAGCAACTCGCATGGGACTGGCCTTTCCTGAGGCCCCAGAGCGGGACCCTGTGGTCCCCGTCGAAAGTCGAGAGCACTTTCTGCAACTCGAGAAAATCCAGGAGGTTCTCCCCTCCAGGTGAGATGAGGCCCATTTCCGCTGAGGCGTTTCGAGGCTAATCACGTCTATCTTCTGGAACTTCCAAAGGGTCCTTCACACCCTTGCGGCAACTCAATAAGTTCCCGACATACCCGTCTCCACTCGAGAGGAAGCACGAGAATCCTGCCCACATCCAGAGGAGCCCCGATTCCGCCTCAAAGATCGAGAGAAGGGATCTTTTCCCTGCGTGTGCGGGAAAGAATTCCCGGCATTCCTGTCACATCTGAAGTGAAGGCACTCTCCACAGGAAAGGCGAGAGGAACTCCAGGGTCGTGCCACCATTCCCAGATTCCCCGGATGTCTCAGTCCATTCCAGGGAAAACTGTTTTCCTTGCACTGCCTCGACTTTCAAGCCGAGGATCGACTCACACCACGGTGGCACTTGGGACAGTCCTGTGGGAAAGCCTCCTGGGAATGCCTCCTGGGAAAGCCTAGAGGGAAAGCCACTGATCCCTCGATCCACTCGAAGGGAAGCGCGACATTGCTGCTACAGCTAGGGAGGAAAGCGCACGTGCATGCCCCCACTCGAGACAAGAACTGACTGCCCTGCGGAGACTCCAAAGTACCCCAAGATCCATGTCAGCAATGGAGAGGAAACCTCAGGTTCCAGAACCAACTCCACACAAGGTCTTAGGCCCCGGCATCAACGGGAGAGGAATCCCGAGAGGCCCGCGAGCAACTCCCATGGGGACTGGCCATTCCTGAGGCCACCAGAGCGGGACCCTGAGGTCCCTATCGAAAGGCGAGAGCACCTGCTGCAACTCGAGAAAATCCAGGAGGTTCTCCCCTCCAGGCGAGATTAGGCCCATTTCCGCTGAGGCGTCTCGAGGCTAATCACACCTAACCTCTGGAACTTCCAAAGGGTCCTTCACACCCTTGCTTCAATTCAAGAAGTTCCCCGACATACCCGTCTCCACTCGAGAGGAATCACGGGAGTCCCGCCCAAATCCAGAGGAGCCGTTTCCACCTAATGGATCGAGAGGAGGGATCCTTTCCCTGAGTGTTCGGGAAAGAATTCCCCGCGTTCCCGTCGCATCTCAAGAGGAGGTGCTCTCCACAGGAAAGGCGAGAGGAACTCCAGGTCGTGCCACCATTCCCAGAGTTCCCAAATGACTCAGTCCATTCCAGGGAAACCTGTTTTCCCTGCACTTCCTCGACTTTCAAGCCAAGGATCGACTCACACCACGGTGTCACGTGGACAGTGGGAAAGCCTGTGGGAAAGCCTCGTGGGAAAGCCTCGAGGGAAAGCCACAGTTCCCTTGATCCACGCGAAGGGAAGTGCGACACTGCTGCTACAGCTCGGGAGGAAAGCGCACGTGCATGCCCCCACTCGAGACGAGGACTGACTCCCCTGAGGAGACTCCAGAAGTACCCCAAGATCCATGTCAGCACTGGAGAGGAATGCTCAGGTTCCGGCACCGACTCTACACAAGATCTTAGGCCCCGGCATCCACGGGAGAGGAATCCTGAGAGGCCCCCGAGCAACTCGCATGGGGACTGGCCTTTCCTGAGGCCACCAGAGCGGGTCCCTGAGGTCCCCGTCGTAAGTCGAGAGCACCTGCCGCAACTCGAGAAAATCCAGGAGGTTCTCCCCTCCAGGCGAGATGAGGCCCATTTCCGCTGAGGCGTCTCGAGGCTAATCACACCTAACCTCTGGAACTTCCAAAGGGTTCTTCACACCCTTGCTACAACTCAAGAAGTTCCGCGACATACCCGTCTCCACCCGAGTGGAAGCACGAGAGTTACGCCCACATCCAGAGGAGCCTCGTTTCCGCCTCCTAGCTCGAGAGGAGGGATCCTTTCCCTTCGTGGTGGGAAAGAATTCCCGTCGTTCCTGTCGCATCAAGAGGTGGCGCTTTCCTCAGGAAAGGCGAGAGGAACTCCAGGGTCGTGCCACCATTCCCAGAGTCCCCCAGATGTCTCAGTCCTTTCCAGGGAAACCTTTTTTCCCTGCACTGCCTCGACTTTCAAGCCGAGGATCGACTCACACCACGGTGGCACGTGGGACAGCCCTGTGGGAAAGCCTCGTGGGAAAGCCTCGTGGGAAAGCCTCGAGGAAAGTCAGAAATCCCTTGATCTACGCGAGGGAAGCATGACACTGCTGCTACAGCTCGAGAAGAAAGCGCATGTGAAGGCGCACACTAGAGACGAGGACTGACTCCCCTGGGGAGACTCCAGAAGTACCCCAAGATCCATGTCAGCACTGGAGAGGAATCCTTAGGTTCCGGCACCGACTCCACACAAGGTCTTAAGCCCCGGCATCGAAGGGAGAGGAATCCGAGAGGCCCCCGAGCAACTCGCATGGGGACTGGCCTTTCCTGAGGCCACCAGAGCGGGTCCCTGATGTCCCCGTCGTAAGTCAAGAGCACCTGCCGTAAGTCGACACAATTCAGGAGGTTCTCCCTCCAGGGGAGATGAGGCCCTTTTCCCCTGAGGGGTCTCGAGTCTAATCACACTGAACCTTGGAACTTCCAAAGGGTCCTTCACACCCTTGCTGCAACTCAAGAAGTTCCCCACATACACGTCTCCATTCGAGAGGAAGCTCGAGAGTCCCGCCCACATCCAGAGGAGTCCCGTTTCCGCCTCCTAGCTCGAGAGGAGGGATCCTTTCCCTGCGTGGTGGGGAAAGAATTCCTCGTGTTCCTGTCGCATCTCAAGAGGAGGCGCTCTTCTCAGGAAAGGCGAGAGGAACTCCAGGGTCGTGCCACCATTCCAAGAGTCCCCCAGATGTCTCAGTCCATTCCAGGGAATCCTGTTTTTTTTTACACTGCCTCGACTTTCAAGCCGAGGATCGACTCACACCACGGTGGCACGTGGGACAGCCCTGTGGGAAAGACTTGTGGGAAAGCCTCGAGGGAAAGCCCCTGATCCCTTGATCCACGCGAAGGGAAGCGTGACACTGCTGCTACAGCTCGGGAGGAAAGCGCACATGCATGACCCCACTGGAGACGAGGACTGACTCCCCTGGGGAGACTCCAGAAGTTCCCAAAGATCCATGTCAGCACTGGAGAGGAATCCTCAGGCTCCGGCACCGACTCCACACAAGGCCTTAGGCACCGGCATCGACGGGAGAGGAATCCCGAGAGGCCCCGAGCAACTCGCATGGCGACTGGCCTTTCGTGAGGCAACCAGAGCGGGTCCCTGAGGTCCCCGGGTAAGTCGAGACAACCTGCCGCAACTCGAGAAAATCCAGGAGGTTCTCCCCTCCAGGCGAGATGAGGCCCATTTCCGCTGAGGCGTCTCGAGGCTAATCACACCAGCCTCGGTAAATTCCAAAGGTCCTTCACACCCTTGCCGCAACTCAAGAAGATCCACGACATACCCGTCTTCACTCGAGAGGAAGCACGAGAATCCCACCCACATCCAGAAGAGCCCCGTTTCCGCCTCCTAGCTCGAGAGGAGGGATCCTTTCCCTGCGTGGTCGGGAAAGAATTTCCGGCGTACCCATCGCATCTCAAGAGGAAGCGCTCTCCACAGGAAAGGCGCGAGGAACTCCAGGGTCGTGCCACCATTCCCAGAGTCACCCAGATATCTCAGTCCATTCCAGGGAATCCTGTTTTCCCTGCACTGCCTCGAGTTTCAAGCCGAGGATCGACTCACACCACGGTGGCACGTGGGACAGCCCTGTGGGAAAGCCTTGTGGGAAAGCATCCGGGAAAGCCACAGATCCCTTGATCCATGCCAAGGGAAGCGTGACACTGCTGCTATAGCTCGGAAGGAAAGCACACGTGCATGCCCCGACTCGAGACGAGGACTGACTCCCCTGGGGAGACTTCAGAAGTACCCCAAGATCCATGTCAGCACTGGAGAGGGATACTCAGGTTTCGGCACCGACTCCACACAAGGTTTTTAGGACCCGGCATCGACGGGAGAGGAATCCTGAGAGGCCCCCGAGCAACTCCCAAGTGGACTGGCCTTTCCTGAGGCCACCAGAGCGGGTCCCTGAAGTCCCCGTCGTAAGTCGAGAGCACCTGCCGCAACTCGAGAAACTCCAGGAGATTCTCCACTCCAGGCGAGATGAGGCCCTTTTCCGCACAGGCGTCTCGAGGCTAATCACACCAGCCTCGGTAAATTCCAAAGGGTCCTACACACCCTTGCTGCAGCTCAAGAAGATCCCCAACATACCCGTCTCCGCTCGAGAGGAAGCAGGAGAGTCCTGCCCACATCCAGAGGAGCCCCGATTCCGCCTCAAAGCTCGAGAGGAGGAATCCTTTCCCTGCGTGTGCGGGAAAGAATTCCCGGCGTTCCCGTCACATCTGAAGTGGAGGCACTCTCCACAGGAAAGGCGAGAGGAACTCCAGGTTCGTGCCACCATTCCCAGATTCCCCCAGATGTCTCAGTCCATTCCAGGGAAAACAGTTTTCCTTGCACTGCCTCGACTTTCAAGCCGAGGAGCGACTCACACCACGGTGGCAGGTGGGACAGCCCTGTGGGAAAGCCTCCTGGAATGCGTCGTGGGATAGCATCGAGGGAAAGCCACTGATCCCTTGATCCACTCGAAGGGAAGCGTGACACTGCTGCTCCAGCTCGGGAGGAAAGCGCTCGTGCATGCCCCCACTCGAGACAAGAACTGACTCCCCTGTGGAGACTGCAAAGTACCCCAAGATCCATGTCAGCAATGGAGAGGAAACCTCAGGTTCCAGAACCAACTCCACACAAGGTCTTAGGCCCCGGCATCAACGGGAGAGGAATCCCGAGAGGCCCGCGAGCAACTTGCATGGGGACTGGCCTTTCCTGAGGCCACCAGAGCGGGTCCCTGAGGTCCGTATCGAAAGGCGAGAGCACCTGCCGCAACTCGAGAAAATCCAGGAGGTTCTCCCCTCCAGGCGAGATTAGGCCCATTTCCGCTGAGGCGTCTCGAGGCTAATCACACCTAACCTCTGGAACTTCCAAAGGGTCCTTTACACCCTTGCTGCAAATCCAGAAATTCCCCGACATACCCGTCTCCACTCGAGAGGAAGCACGAGAGTCCCGCCCACATACAGAGGAGCACCGTTTCCGCCTCCTAGCTCGAGAGGAGGGATCCTTTCCCTCCGTGGTCGGGAAAGAATTCCCGGCGTTCCCGTCGCATCTCAAGAGGAGGCGCTCTCCACAGGAAAGTCGAGAGGAAGTCCAGGGTCGTGCCACCATTCCCAGATTCGCCAGATGTCTCAGTCCATTCCAGGGAAACCTGTTTTCCTTGCACTACGTTGACTTTCAAGCCATCGATCGACTCACACCACGGTGGCACGTGGGATAGCCCTGTGCGAAAGCCTCGTGGGAAAGCCACAGATCCCTTGATCCAGGCGAAGGGAAGCATGACACTGCTGCCACAGCTCCGGAGGTAAGCGCACGTGCATGCGCCCATTCAAACGAGGACTGACTCCCCTGGGGAGACTCCAGAAGTACCCCAAGATCCATGTCAGCTCTGCAGAGGAATCCTCAGGTTCCGGCACCGACTCCACACAAGGTCTCTGGCCCCGGCATCGATGGTAGAGGAATCCCGAGAGGCCCCTAGCAACTCGCATGTGGACTGGCCTTTCCTGAGGCCACCAGAGCGGGTCCCTGAGGTCCCCGTCGTAAGTCGAGAGCACCAGCCGCAACTCGAGAAAATCCAGGAGGTTCTCCCCTCCAGGCGAGATGAAGCCCATTTCCGCTGAAGCGTCTGGAGGCTAATCACACCTAACCTCTGAACTTCCAAAGGGTCCTTCACACCCTTGCTGCAACTCAAGAAGTTCCCCGACATACCCGTCTCCTCTCGATAGGAAGCACGAGGGTCCCGCCCACATCCAGAGGAGCCCCTTTCCGCCTCGTAGCTCGAGATGTGGGATCCTTTCCCTGCTTCGTCGGGAAAGAATTCCGGCGTTCCCGTCGCATCTCAAGTGGAGGCGCTCTCCACAGGAAATGCGAGAGGAACTCCAGAGTCGTGCCACCATTCCAAGAGTCCCCTAGATGTCTCAGTCCATTCCAGAGGAACCTGTTTTCCCTGCACTGCCCTCGACTTTCACGCCGAGGTTCGACTCACACCTCGGCGGCATGTGGACAGCCCTCTGGGATAGCCTCGTGGTAAAGCCTGGAGGAAAAGCCACAGATCACTTGATCCACCGCGACCGGAAGTGTGACACTGCTGCTACAGCTCGGGAGGAAAGCGCACGTGCATGCCCCCATTCGAGACGAAGACTGACTTCCCTGGGGGGGCTCCAGAAGTACCCCAAGATCCATGTCAGCACTGTAGAGGAATCCTCAGGTTCCTGCCCCAACTCCTCACAAGTCTTTTTTTTTTTCTTTCCTTTTTACTCTTTTCTTTGCATTTATTTAAACACAGTTCTCAAAACTTTTGAGTGAAATTGGGCCTCCTTTGGTAAGCAAAGAACCTGAAAGTAGTATTTAAAAAACGAACAGGCAAAGTCTTCAGATCATCCACAACACAGGTGTAGTGTTCCCTTCTTTTTTCTCAAACTCTGAAGCACCCAGTTTTTCCATATAGTCTTAAAAGCTAGAAGAACAAGAGTACATTTGTGGTGGAATATTATTTTCACTTGCTGATTACTAATTGAAATACATTATCCCCTTCTAACAGCTTTAAGAAATAGCCTTTTTAAGGCATACATTGTGCAACTCATCTTATTCCCTGCTATGTATAATACAGATTACATAAAGGCTGTCAAAGTCACATTTATATAAGCATTAAGCATTTGCTGTATTGAAAGATCTTTAGTTAGTTAAACACTAGCAGTATAGAGTTACAGAGCGTAATTTTTATCACTTAACTGCAGGTATATTAAGTATGGTATGTTTCATGGACTCGAGGAAACCGGGCATTTTTTTCTTTAATTTACTACTGACAATCTAATCAGAACAGTTCTCCTAAGCATTGATATTTAGAAAGAAAAGTAAAAACCAAACGTTATTGTTGCTTTTTTGCCATTTGGTAGCATTTTACACACAGGCTTCAATCTCTCAGAATACCCTGTATTCAGTAGAAAAACCATTTAAAATGAAGTTCTGTACAATAGAAACTTCTCAGCAGTCAAAATTTTAGACTGTAAAAAAATACATGTA
>NW_017198674.1:0-7603 GCF_001704415.2 Capra hircus | reverse complement strand
CCGGACGCGCAATCCAAGGAAAGGCGAGAGGAACTCCAGGGTCGTGCCACCATTCCCAGAGTCCCCCAGATGTCTCAGTCCGTTCCAGGGAAACTGTTTTCCCTGCACTGCCTCGACTTTCAAGCCGAGGATCGACTCACACCCCGTGGCACGTGGGACAGCCTGCGGGACAGCCCTGTGGGAAAGCCTCGTGGGAAAGCCTCGAGGGAAAGCCACAGATCCCTTGACCCACGCGAAGGGAAGCGCGACACTGCTGCTACAGCTCGGAAGGAAAACAGCACGTTCATGCCCCCACTGGAGACGAGGACGACTCCATTGAGGAAACTCCAGAAGTACCCCAATATTCATGTCGGCACTGGAGAGGAATCCTCAGGTTCTGGCACCGACTACACACAAGGTCTTAGGCCCCGGCATCGACGGGGAGAGGAATCCCGAGAGGACCCCGAGCAACTCGAATGGGGACTGGCCTTTCCTGAGGCCACCAGAGCGGGTCCCTGAGGTCCCCGTCGTAAGTCGAGAGCACCTGCCGCAACTCGAGAAAATCCAGGAGGTTCTCCCTCCCAGGCGAGATGAGGCCATTTCCGCTGAGGCGTCTCTGAGGCTATTCACACCTAACCTCTGGAACTTCCAAAGGGTCCTTCACACCCTTGCTGCAACTCAAGAAGTTCCCCGACATACCCGTCTCCACTCGAGAGGAAGCACGAGAGTCCCGCCCACATCCAGACGAGCCGTGTTTCTGCCTGCTAGATCGATGGAGGGGATCCTTTACCTGCGTGCTCGGGAAAAATTCCCGGCGTTTCCTCGCATCTCAAGAGGAGCGCTCTCCACAGGAAAGGTGAGAGGAACTCCAGCGTCGTGCCACCATTCCAGAGTCCCCCAGATGTCTCAGTCCATTCCAGGGAAAACCTGTTTTCCCTGCACTGCCTAAACTTTCACGCCGAGGATCGACTCACACCACGGTGGCACGGACAGCCCTGTGGGAAAGCCTCGTGGGAAAGCCTCGAGGGAAAGCCACAGATCCTTGATCCACTCGAAGGGAAGCGTGACACTGCTGCTAAAGCTCGAGAGGAAAGCGCACGTGCAGGCCCCCACTCGAGACGAGGACTGACTCCCCTGGGGAGACTCAGAAGTACCCCAAGTTCTATGTCAGCACTGGAGAGGAATCCTCAGTTCCGGAACAGACTCCACACAAGGTCTTAGGCCCTGGCATCGACGGGAGAGGAATCCCGAGAGGCCCCGAGCAACTCGCATGGGGACTGGCCTTTCCTGAGGCCACCAGAGCGGGTCCCTGAGGTCCCCGTCGTAAGTCGAGAACACCTGCCGCAACTCGAGAAAATCCAGGAGGTTCTCCCTCCAGGCGAGATGAGGCCCATTTCCGCTGAGGCGTCTCGAGGCTAATCACATTTAACATGTGGAAATTCCAAAGGGTCCTTCACACCCTTGCTGCAACTCAAGAAGTTCCCCGACATACCTGTCTCCACTCGAAAGGAAGCACGAGAATACAGCCCACATTCCAGAGGAGCCACGTTTTCGCCTCCTAGGCTCGAGTGGAGGGATCCTTTCCCTGCGTGGTGGGGAAAGAATTCACGCGTTTCCGTCGCATCACAGAGGAGGCGCTCTCCACAGGAAAGGCGAGAGGAACTCCAGGGTCGTGCCACCATTCCCATAGACCCCAGATGTCTCAGTCCATTCCAGGGAAACCTGTTTTCCCTGCACTGCCTCGACTTTCAAGCGAGGATCGAGTCACACCACGGTGGCACGGGGGATAGCCCTGTGGGAAAGCCTAGTGGGAAAGCCTCGTGGGGAAAGTCTCGAGGGAAAGCCCACAGATCCCTTGATCCCCGCGAAGGAAGAGCGGACACTTCTGCTACAGCTCGGAAGGATAGCGCACGTGCATGCCACCACTCTAGACGAAGACTGACTCCCCTGGGGAGACTGCAGAAGTACCTCAAGATCCATGTCAGCACTGGAGAGGAATGCTCAGGTTCGGGCACTGTTCCACACAAGATCTTAGGCCCCAACATCGACGGGGATGAAACCGAGAGGCCCCGAGTAACTCGCATGGGACTGACCTTTTCTTGAGGCCACCATAGCGGGTCCCCTGTGGTCCCCGTCGTAAATCGAGAGCACATGCCGCAACTCGAGAAAATCCAGGAGGTTCTCCCCTCCAGGCGAGATGAGGCCCATTTCCGCTGAGGCGTCTCGAGGCTATTCACACCTAACCTCTGGGAATTCCAAAGGGTCCTTCACACCCTTGCTGCAACTCAAGAAGTTACCCGACATACCCGTCTCCACTCGAGAGGAAGCTCGAGAATCCCGCCCACATCCAGAGGAGCCCCGTTTCTGCCTCTTAGCTCGAGAGGAGGGATCCTTTCACTGCGTGGTGGGGAAAGAATTCCCCGCGTTCCCGTCGCATCTCAAGAAGAGGCGCTCTCCACAGGAAAGGCGAGGAACTCCAGGTCGTGCCACCATTCCCGAGACCCCAGATTTCTCAGTCCATTCCAGGGAAACCTGTTTTCCCTGCAGTGCCTCGACTTTCAAGCCGAAGATCGACTCACACCACGGTGGCACTTGTAACAGCCCTGTGGGAAAGCCTCGTGGGAAAGCCTCGTGAGGAAGCCTCGAGGGAAAGCCACAGATCCCTTGATCCACGCGAAGGGAAACGGACACTGCTGCTACAGCTCGGGAGGAAAGCACACGTGCATTCCCCCACTCGAGAGGAGGACTGACTCCCCTGGGGAGTATCCAGAAGTACCCCAAGATTCATGTCAGCACTGGACAGGAATCCACAGGTTCCGGCACTGGCTCCACACAAGGTCTTAGGCCCAGCTTCGAAGGGAGAGGAATCCCGAGGGGGACCCCGAGCAACTCTCTTGGGGACTGGCCTTTCCTGAGGACACCAGAGTGGGTCCCTGAGGTCCCCGTCGTACTTCGAGAGCACCTGCCGCACCTCGAGAAAATCCAGGAGGTTCTCCCCTCCAGGCGACATGAGGCCCATTTCCGCTGAGACGTCTCCAGGCTAATGATACCTAACCTCTGGAACTACCAAAGGGTCCTTCACACCCTTGCTGGCAACTCAAGAAGTTCCAGGACATACCCGTCTCCACTCGAGAGGAAGCACGAGCGTCCGCCAACATCTAGAGGAGTCCCGTTTCCGCCTCCTAGCTCGAGAGGAGGGATCCTTTCCCTGCGTGGTCGGGGAAGATTTCCTGGCGTTTCCGGTCGCCATCTCAAGAGGAGGCGCTCTCTACAGGAAAGGCGAGCGGAAATCCAGGGTCGTGCCACATTCCCAGAGTCCCCCAGATGTCTCAGTCCATTCCAGGGAAAACTGTTTTCCCTGCACTGCGTCGACTTTCAAGACGAGGATCGACTCACACCACGGTGGCACGTGGGACACCCCTGTGGGAAAGCCTCGTGGGAAAGCCTCGGTGAGAAAGCCTCGAGGGAAAGCCACAGATCCCTTGATCCCACGCGAAGGGAAGCGCGACACTGCTGCTACAGCTCGGAAGGAAAGCGCACGTGCATGCCCCCACTCGAGACGAGGACGGACTCCCCTGGGGAGACTCCAGAAGTACCCCAAGATCCATGTCACCACTGGTGAGGAATCCTCAGGTTCCGGCACCGACTCCGCACACGGTCTTAGGCCCCAGCATCGAAGGGAGAGGAATCCCGAGAGGCCCCCAAGCAACTCGGCATGGGGACTGGCCTTTCCTGAGGCACCAGAGCGGGGTCCCTGAGGTCCCCGTAGTAAGTTGAGAGCACCTGCTGCAACTCGAGAAAATCCAGGAGGTTCTCCCCTCCAGGCGAGATGAGGCCCATTTTCCGCTGAGGGGTCTCGAGGCTAATCACACCTAACCTCTGGAACTCCCAACGTGTCCTTCACACCCTTGTGCAACTCAAGAAGTTCCCCAACATACCCGTCTCCACTCGAGAGGAAGCACGCGAGTCCCGCCCACATCCAGAGGAGCCCCGTTTCAGCCTTCTAGCTCGAGAGGAGGGATCCATTCCCTGCGTGGTCGGGAAAAAATTCCCGGCGTTCCCGTCGCATCTCAAGAGGAGGCGCTCTCCACAGGAAAGGCGAGAGGAACTCCAGGGTCGTGTCACCATTCCCAGAGTCCCCCAGATGTCTCAGTCCATTCTAGGGAAACCAGTTTTCCCTGCACTGCCTCGACTTTCAAGACGAGGATCGACTCACACCACGGTGGCACGTGGGACAGCCATTTTGGGAAAGCCACGTGGGAAACCCTCGTGTAAAAGCCTCAAGCGAAAGCCACAGATCCCTTGATCCAGGCGGTGGGAAGCGTGGCACTGCTGCTACAGCACGTGAGTAAAGCGCACATGCATGCCCCCACTCGAGACGAGGACTGACTCCCCTGGGGAGACTGCAGAAGTACCCCAATATCCATGTCAGCACTGGAGAGGAATCCTCAGGTTCCGGCACCCACTCCACACAAGATCTTAGGCCCGGCATCGACCGGGAGAGCAATCCCGAGAGGCCCCAAGCAACTTACATGGGGACTGGCCTTTCCTGAGGCCACCAGAGCGGGTCCCTGAGGTCCCCGTCGTAAGTCGAGAGCACCTGCCGCAACTCGAGAAAATCCAGAAGGTTCTCCCCTCCAGGCGACATGAGGCCATTTCGCTGAGGCGTCTCGAGCCTAATGACACCTAAACTCTGGAACTTCGAAAGGGTCCTTCACACCCTTGCTGCAACTCAAGAAGTTCCCCGACATACCCGTCTCCACTCGAGAGGAAGCACGAGAGTCCCGCCCACATCCAGAGGAGCCCTTTTCCGCCTCTTAGCTCGAGAGGAGGATCCTTTCCAGGCGTGGTCTGGAAGAATTCCCGGCGTTTCCGTCGCATCTCAAGAGGAGGCGCTCTCCACAGAAAAGGCGATAGGAACTCCAGGGTCGTGCCACCATCCCAGAATCCCCCAGATGTCTCAGTCCATTCCAGGGAAACCTGTTTTCCCTGCACTGCCTCCACTTTCAAGCGAGGATCGACTCACACCACGGTGGCACGTGGACAGCCCTGTGGAAAGCTTCGTTGGAAAGCCCCGTGGGAAAGCCTCATGGAAAGCCCCGAGGAAAGCCACAGATCCCTTGATCCAAGCGAAGGGAAGCGTGACACTGCTACTAGAGCTCGAGAGGAAAGCCAGCTGCAGGCCCCACTCGAGACGAGGACTGACTCCCCTGGGGAGACTCAGAAGTACCCCAAAATCCATGTCAGCACTGGAGAGGAATTCTCAGGTTCCGGCACTGACGCCACACAAGGTCTTAAGCCAGCGTGACACTGCTGCTACAGCTCGAGTAAAAGCTCACGTGCAGGCCCCACTCGAGACGAGGACTGACTCCCCTGGGGAGACTCAGAAGTACCCCAAGATCCATGTCAGCACTGGAGAGGAATGCTCAGGTTCCGGCACCGACTCCACACAAGGTCTTAGGCCCGACTTCGACGGGAAGGAATGCCGAGAGGCCCCCGAGCAAGTCGAAGGGGAATGGCCTTTCCAGAGGCCACCAGAGCGGGTACCTGAGGTCCCCGTCGTAAGTCGAGAGCACCTGCCGCAACTCGAGAAAATCCAGGAGGTTCTCCCCTCCAGGCGAGATGAGGCCCATTTTCCGCTGAGGCGTCTCGAAGATATTCACACCTAACCTCCGGAACTTCCAAAGGTCCTTCAGACCCTTTTTGCAACTCAAGAAGTTCCCCGACATACCCGTCTGCACTCGAGAGGAAGCACGAGAGTCCCCCAATCCATAGGAGCCACGTTTCCGCCTCCTAGCTTGAGAGGAGGATCCTTTCCCTGCGTCGTGGGGAAAGAATTCCCCGAGTTCCCGTCGCAACTCAAGAGGAGGCGCTCTCCACAGGAAAGGCGAGAGGCACTCCAGGGTCGTTCCACCATTCCCAGATTCCCCAGATGTCTCAGTCCATTCCAGGGAAACCTGTTTTCCCTGCACTGCCTCGACTTTCAAGCCGAGGATCGACTCACACCACGGTGGCACTTGGACAGCCCTGTGGGAAAGCCTCGTGGGAAAGCCTCGCCTCGTGGGAAAGCCACAGATCCCTTGATCCACGCGAATGGAAGCGCGACACTGCAGCTACAGCTCGGGGAGGAAAGCACACCTGCATGCCCCACTCGAAATGAGGACCGACTCCCTAGGGGAGACTCCAGAAGTACCCCAAGATCCATGTCAGCACTTGAGAGGAATCCTCAGGTTCCGGCACTGACTCCGCACAAGATCTTAGGACCCGGCAACGAAGGGAGGAATCCTGAGAGGCCTGCGTGCAATTCGAATGGGACTTGCCTTTCCTGAGGCCACCAGAGCAGGTCCCTGAGGTCCCCGTCGTAAGTCAAGAACACCTGCCGCAACTCGAGAAAATCCAGGAAGTTCTCCCCTCCAGGCGAGATGAGGCCATTTCCGCTGAGGCGTCTCGAGGCTAATCACACCTAACCTCTGGAACTTCCAAAGGGTCCTTCACACCCTTGCTGCAACTCAAGAAATTCCCCGACATACCCGTGTCCACTCGAGAGGAAGCACGAGATTCCCGCCCTCACCCAGAGGAGAAACCGTTTCTGCCTCCTAGCTCCAGAGGAGGGATCCTTTCCCTTCGTGTCGGGAAAGAATTCCCGGCTTTCCCGTCGCATCTCAAGAGGAGGCGCTCTCCATAGGAAAGGCGAGAGGAACTCCAGGGTCGTGCCACCATTCCCAGAGTCCCCCAGATATCTCAGTCCATTCAGGGAAACCTGCTTTCCCTGCACTGCCTCGACTTTCAAGCGAGGATCGACTCACACCACGGTGCCACGTGGGACAGCCCTGGGAAAGCCTCGTGGGAAAGCCTCGAGGGAAAGGCACAGATCCCTTGATCCAACAGAAGGGAAGCATGACACTGCTGTACAGCTCGGGAGAAAGCGCACGTGCAAGCCCCCACTCGAGACGAGGACTGACTCCCCTGGGGAGACTCCAGAAGTACCCCGAGGTCCATGTCAGCACTGGAGAGAAATCCTCAGGTTACGGCACCGACTCCACACAAGATCTTAGGCGCCTGCATCTACGGGAGGGGAATCCCGAGAGGCCCCGAGCAACTCGCATGGTACTGGCCTTTCCTGAGGCCAGCAGAGCGGGTCCCTGAGGTACCCGTCGTAAGTCGAGAGCACCTGCCCAACTCGAGAAAATCCAGGAGGTTCTCAACTCCAGGCGAGATGAGGCCCATTTCCGCTGAGGCGTATCGAGGCTAATCACATCTAACATCTGGAACTTCCAAAGGGTCCTTCACACCCTTGCTGCAACTCAAGAAGTTCCCCGACATACCCGTCTCCACTCGAGAGGAAGCACGAGAGTCCGCCCACATCCAGAGGAGACCCGTTTCCGCATCCTTGCTCGAGAGGAGGATCCTTTCCCTGCATGGTGGGGGAAAGAATTCCCGGCGTTCCCGTCGCATCTCAAGAGGAGGCGCTCTCCACAGGAAAGGCGAGAGGAACTCCAGGGTCGTGCCACCATTCCCAGATACCCCATATGTCTCAGTCCATTCCAGGGAAACCTGTTTTCCCTGCACTGCCTTGACTTTCAAGCCGAGGATGGACTCACACCCACGATGGCACGTTGGACAG
>NW_017198673.1:0-7604 GCF_001704415.2 Capra hircus | reverse complement strand
GCGACAAATCACCTTCAACCTGGTTGCCTTGTGACTCTTCTGTTGCTCAGCACCTCCTCTCCTGCCATCTTCATCCTCTGCCCTGCCCTGGGCGGACACACACATACACACACACACACACACACACACACACAACACAGCCAGCATAAATAAGCACATGTGTGTATTCACACACATGCTCAGCACGGGGACACAAATTCAAACAGGGAAACATAGGGGTTTCAGGAGGTGAAGACGACTGAGGCCAGCAATGTCGGAGATGGCGACAGTAAGCAACAACATGTCCTGCCCTTGGGGCTCCCTGTTCACCTTCTCCACGAACTCTTTCATATTTTCCCAAGGCAGCCTGAAGCTGCTTCAAGCGCAGCATGTTTTGGTTGTGAGACACTGAGTAGTGATAGTGGGAATTCACAGAAGATCCCAGAGTCAGCACACAGGTGCACTGGGAACCCGGAGAGGACAGCTTTTCAATGATAGGCCTTCCCAGGGTAAGGGCAATGAAGTGCCAGGCAATCTCAAACTCAGTGAGCAGCAGGAGGCCAGGGGATGGAAGGACCCACAAAGGATAATTCTGACAAAGATACTTAATACACACTGCTCTAGTAGTATCACCTGGATTCTGGTGCTGCCACCACAGCTGATTTGATGGAGACTTGCTTCACTCACAGACACACCAAGTCCCCAAATAGACAGTCTCAGGAGGTCCCCTGCTACATGCACGACCCAAATTCAGGCTCCGCAGCCAGCTTGCATGAGTCTGAGCATCCCCATTTGGGAAAGGACAGTGTCCCTGTAGTATCACATGACTGTCCCTTCAGGGCTCACCTTCAGACTCCATCTCGACACATGTTTTCTGTCAGTTACTCTCATGGAAGAAGATTCCTGCCCCGGGTACTACTTCAGGGGATCGTCCCACACATCTTGGCTGACAATCTGCTGGCAACACGAGCAAGGTGAGCCAGCAGCCAAGAATCCCAAAATGAATTTCTAACTGTGTTCAGCCCAAAGCAACCACACTCAGCAATCCTGTTCGATTCTGAGCAGTTGTGAGCTGACAACCAGCTGAGAAAGTTAAGGCTCCTGGGTCCATGCTGCAGGTGGATCCCCATTCAAAGTCCCAGAACCAGTGGACAGGAGTGGAACAACGTGCCCTATACCCTACAGAAAGACAGGGGAGATGGTGTGGATCCCACAGGCAGACAATCCACAACCTTGCACACCCACACTCACCACCCCAGGAACCACATTTTACAAGTGATGTAAGGTAATTCTACTTAGTGGTCACTGTGTTCAAGAAGTAGGGGGGTCCTGAAAGGAAAATATCAACTTGCAGTGGGACGATGGATGGCTCCGCAACAGCACCCGTCAGGATAGGGAGGAGGGAAAACGGTCGTGCGCCTCCTCCTCTTCCTGAGCAGCAGACTTCAAAGAGCAGAAGAAAGGATACAGCTATGGCCCAGAAGCAAGGGATGCCCAGATGATGGCGCTCCTCCAAGCCAAGTCAGGCTTCCTCCTCTGATGGTTCTTGCACATGAACTGGAAGTGGGCCCTGCAGATTTTCTTACACTCAGAGCTCAGTTCCACCTGCAGGGCAGCCAGTGCCTGCAGCGCATCTTGCCCTGGAAGCTCAGTAGCGCTCCCAGGCCTTTCCTGGCCCTGCTCCTCCACCGTCTTCTCAGCTCCTGGAAGAAGCCCTATTGCTGCTCCTCATCTGCCACAACCTCCACCTCCTCCATGACATCTTCCGCAAGCAGCTGGAACAACCACCCAATCCCCACCATGTGTCCATCCAACAGGGGCTCACTGTCATCCACCGCCTCCACACTGCATAAGGTGGCTCCTTTGCCTGGCATGACAACTTGTGGCTGCAAAGTCCAGCCTCAAAAAGCCTCAGGAAGGCAGGCCACCAACCACAGCGCCCTGAAACCGGGCTCACAACTAGGAAGGTCTGCGGTCCCAGAATGCTCCTGCATTCCTCTGACCACCTTTCACACTCCCTTGGCCCTGATCATGACCCCACACACAGGCTGCTGGCCCAAATCTAGTCCAATGACAGAGAGCGTGGTAGGCGGCCCCCTTATGGACACGCCCCTAAAACGTAGGCATCTTCCAGGGTTCCTGGCTACAGCGCACCACATGGCATATACCGCTCCAGGGAGGTAATGGGTTTTGCATCTGCTGATACCCCAGCGCTGTCATTGACCGGGCTCTGGAAATTCCAACCATGGTTCCTGCTTCGCAGTCTGGACAGCACACTCCTGTGTCCCTCAGGACCCTCAGTAACTGAGAACTCTACCTGAGTATCCAAAGGATAAACAGGTGCTCCACATGGCTGGATACTTTTCTCCATGGGACACAGAACCTGTTGTTGTCCGGATGCTAGGGGAGAAGGGAAAAACCCCACTGTTTGCTACGGTTGATCTCCACTGTTCAGGGACACCAGAGCCTTAGGGTACAGAGCTGGCTCTGTGTCTCTTCATCTCTGCTTCTGGCGTAGCACTGTTTTGGGCAATCCTTCTGTGTGTGTACAAGGGCTGGTGTCTGTTTGTCTCCATCTCTCTAAGTAGTGCTCTTGCTGTCTGCCACTCTCTGGACACCAGTGCTCATATGAAAAGTTTACATGAGAAGGCAAGCCCTGCTCCTCCTTAGTGAGTTGCACGCATGGGAGATCAGACTTTGTCAGTCCACACATTCGGAGAGTGCTGTCTCAAAACTCGAAAGTCAACAGTGGCGGTCACTGCTGAACTGCAGAAGGTGCGGTGTCACCCTCCCTCCCTCGCTGGACAGACGTGAATGCTGCAAAGGCCTCAGGTACCTTGGCCACACTTTGCACAGATGGAGAAATGGGACATGGCCTGGGGCCTGAGGGAACTCCCTGAACATTATTTGAATGCCTGCCAGGGAGATGGTAAGGACAGTTCCCCATTAAGTTCCATGACCCACTGGGCCAGAAACATGCACGGCTGCAATTTACCCTATCGAGCCCTTTCAAAGTCTGTTCTCCATGTGAGAACACATTCAAGCCTGCCCGTCACCCAAGCCTGTGGGGCTGGGAGCAGCAAGAGGATCAAGCTAAGCCATCCGTCCTATAGTCCTGATACCCAATATATGTGTTCTGCAAAGTGTACAAAGAGTGATGATTCAAACTGGAAGACTGCAGGGAGCAGGTGCTTATACTGTAGCTCTTGCCCATCACTGAAACCACCACAAAAAAGGCAAGGGTTGCTCATGCTCATGGTAAGGTCAGGAAAGTATGCCTGGCACTTGGGAAGGATGGAAAGGCCCTTGTATCTGGGGTGTCAAGGGGCTGTGGGGTCACCCACCATGGCTTCTGTGTCTGGGATTGCAGCCTGTTTTGTGTCTCAGATCTGCACTCTCACTGGTCGCCCCCAGGCACTTTGTTTCAGCCTCTCCTTTCTGCCAGGCATCCTTCCTGTACCACTGTGATTCCACTCAGAACTTGCTCACTCAGTGAGATAGCGGGGATCAGTAAGTACCCTGGCTTCAGTCATTCTGCTAGCTAGAGTCTACGTACCTTTTCCTATGGCTTTCATGTTTTCGCTATTCAACTTCCATCACCTGGTTAGGTCAGTTCTGACAGCTCATACTCATAAGCGTACTGGCAGGCGCATCTGCACGCACATGTGTGAACACACTAACGTCCCTGAGAGGAAACTTGCAAATATGCAGAAGTACAAGCCTTCTTCTCCAGGAACATGACTTTTTGTAAGCACCCAACTTTCTTTGTCCTGGCTATTTTTTTTCGCTTGCACATCAATCATGTCAGGTTGCACTTCTAACTCTGTGACAGCACCAAGAGTGTTTGAACCACCCATGCTTCACTGACTTACTAAATGCCCAGACTCCCTTTCAGTTGCTCTCATTGGGGCCAGGTAGGTCTTCATACAATCAGCTATACCTGCTTGCCCACACAGCTGGTGTGCCAATGAAGCCTGTCCTTGGTTGGCCCAAAGACATCTAGAACAGTCACTGGGAAGGCAGGGTCCATCTGAGTGTCACCTGGGGCAGATCCGCTATGACAAAATCAGAGAATCTCCTCCAGGAAGACTGTCAGAATCCTCCCTCAGGTGCAGCTGCTCCTTTGCCCGTCTAGACCCACAGGCAGGGACATGACCCAGAGGAAAGAAGGAATTCACGTCAGGACTTTCAGCACGAGCCATGGGTTGGTTATCTTTGGCAGGACTGCTATTGCCTGGACCCTGACCCTGAAAACCAGCAGGGTTCAAATTGACCCCAGGGCTTCCCTGTCTCCCACTCTCCAGAGGTCCCTTGGACATGCAGTAAGCCCAGCATTCTTGCTTCCTCCCTGTTCCCCCCTCATAGGCACATCCTGGCAGAGTGCCACATATGGACACCCACCCCTGCACTTCCTTTGCCTACCTGCACTGCCAGGGAGGCTGGAAGGGCCTCTAGGCATGCCACATTCACACCTGTCTCTCCAAGGATGCCTGTGGTTTTTCACGGACAGCCTACCTTAGCTCATCTTGTGTTGGGCGTCACATAATGTGAGGTGTGCCACCCTCATGAAAAGAGTGTGCTGGCTGGATGGCTGATCCTGGGCAGCACAGGCCCAGGACGTTCCTGGTGCTCTCCCATGTGTGGAACAAGACTCAGTGCAGCAGACAATCTGTGGCCTCATTCTCCTTTGGGTCTGCCCTTCTCTGCAGGACCTTGGCCTCCTCCCACCCCAGTCCTGCATAGCCACGTCCACACTTCCACAGAATGGTCCATGTGCCCACAGACTGAGGGCTCTACAGCCAGTGGTTCAAAGACCACCCCATCTGATTTGTCCTGGGTGAATCCTCAGAGCATGTAACCCCTCTTCCCCGTCCAAACAAACACAATAGCAAGGTAGAAATGGTGAGCGTGTTTTGTATTTGGTCTTCATCTCTGCGTGCCCCTAGGCCTGACACCCACCCACACACACACACACACACAACACATACGACACAAGCACATGTGTGTATACACACATATGCCCAGCATGGGGACACAAAAACCAAGCAAAACAAGGGTTTTCAGAGCCTGTGTTTCCCTGTTTGTGTTTGTGTCCCCATGCTGAGCATGTATTTGTATACACACATGTCTTTGTGTCTGCTGTGTGTGTGTGTGTGTGTGTGTGTGTGTGTGTGTGCATGTGTCTGGCCCAAGGAAAATGTAGATATGAAGGCGACAGGAGAGCACGTGCTGAGCAACCATAAGAGGAAGCACGAGGCATCCCCAGTCTAAGGGTGTTGGTCGCTGCAATGGCGGAGATGGAGTCAGAAGGCACCATGTCCTGTCCTTGTGGCTTCCTGTCCACCTCCTCCCCGAGCTCCTCCGTATTTTCCCAAGGTAGCCTGAAGCCACTTCCAATGCAGCATGTGTGGTGGGTGCTGAGCCACCTAGTGGTGGATGTGGAAATTCACAGAAGATCCCAAAGTAAGCACACAGGTGCACTGGGACCGGAGAGGACGCCCTTGCAATGATAGGCCTTCCCAGGGTAAGGTGGGAGTGTAAGGCCCAGGCAATCTCAAACTCAGTGAGCAACAGGAGGCCAGGGGATGGCAGGACCCATGGAAGGATGATTCTGACAAAGAAACTTAATTCACCCTGCCTCTAGTAGTATCACTAGGACTCTGACTCTGCAATCACAAACTGATTTGAGGGGACTTGCTTCACTCACGGATACACTGAATCCCCAAGCCCGTTTTTAGCAGGTTTTGCTACATGCATGATCCAAATTCAGACTCCGCAGCCAGCTTTCATGAGACTGAGCATCTGCATTTGGGAAAGGACAGTGTCCCAGCTAGTACAGGGCTGTCCCTTCATGGCCCACCTCCAGACCCCTTCACCACACGTGTTTCTATCATGAAGAATCTTCTCTCCTGGGTAGTCCTTCAGATCATCCCACTTGTCTTCACTTGATAATCTGCTGCAACACTTTGCTGCTGAGCAAGGGTCAGCCCAGGG
Organism: Capra hircus; assembly: GCF_001704415.2. Taxonomy (NCBI): domain Eukaryota; kingdom Metazoa; phylum Chordata; class Mammalia; order Artiodactyla; family Bovidae; genus Capra; species Capra hircus. The sequence continues at coordinate 1,631 of NW_017198673.1, read as the reverse complement.
CTGGGAGGCAAGCTGAGGACTCTAGAAGACTGCACCTTTTCCCTCCTCCCTATCCTAGCAGGTACAGGTGCGAGCCATCCACGGTCATGCAGCAAGCTGATCTTTTCCTTTCGGGACCACCTCTATTTCTTGAAAAGAGTGATCATTGAGGAGTATTACCTTGACATCACTGGTAAAACATGAGTCCGGGAATGATGATTGTGGGTGTGCAGCTGTGTGGATGATTCACCTATGGGATCCACACCCATCTCCCCTCTCTTCCTCAGGGTATAGGGGACATCGTTCCAGGATGGAACCCTCGCATGAGCAGCCAAGAACTCCAACAACAATCATCAACTGTATGCAGGACTGAAACAATACCACCTCAGCAATCCTGTCTGATTCTGGGCAGTTGTGGCCTGACAACCAGTTGAGAAAGTTAAGGCTCCTGGTGTCCAGCCTGCAGGTGGTGCTCCCTGTTCACAAGTCCCAGAACCAATGGACTGGAGTGGAACGATGTCCCCTATACCCTGCAGGAAGAGAGGGGAGATGGGTGTGGATCCCATAGGTGAATCATCCACATAGCTGCACACCCACAATCATCATTCCCGGACTCATGTTTTACCAGTGATGTCAAGGTAATACTCCTCAATGATCACTCTTTTCAAGAAATAGGGGTGGTCCCAAAAGGAAAAGATCAGCTTGCTGCATGACCGTGGATGTCTCGCACCTGTACCTGCTAGATAGGAGGAGGGAAAAGGTGCAAGCTTCTAGAGTCCTCAGCTTGCCTCCCAGGCAGGCATTAACAGCTTCAAGAAGCCTCTCCAACTCTCACAGTGTAGGAACGTGATAACATGATCCTCCACACCACACCAAGTCCCATACCCACCTGTCCTCAGTCTCCTCCCTGACATTCAAGTTGATCACATAGCTGAGAAAGTCTTTATCTTGTCGCTGATCATGACAGAAACTTGAGGGTGGTTCATAACCTGCTTGAGGTCAAGGAGCCATTTATGCCACATGCTGGGCCAAGAAGAGCCAGGAGCATCAGCCCTAGTCTGGGGTGGAAGAACGACATGGGAACAGGCATCTTCAAGGATGCTGGGCACTTCTGCTTACCCAGCCACTACTGATGAGCTCAGGCCCTGCCATACCATCAAGACAAGCTCATGGCTCTGTGTTCCTGGTGGTGTTCTGCATCTGAGGTGGTCTGCATTCCCCAAGCAGGGGCTGTTTCTGATAGCTATTATTTCCCAGACCTGTGTATGGCTGGGTAGTGCATGTCACTGCCTACACGATAGGACTTAATAGTCATTGTGACAAACCATCTCTGAAAGCAAAGGGGTTGGTGTTGGCTAGTGTATGTCTACATATGTTGTGTGGGTTTGTGTATGTGTATGTGTGTGAGTGTGTGTGCGCTGTGTGTGTGTGTGTGACTCCCAGATCTCAGTTATCTTTGGAATCATTCACCTTTACAACAATAACTGTCATTTAAGGCTGCCCTGGTGTACTGCCTCTGTCCTTTCTGACTTAGAGGCTGTCCTCCTCAGATCAGGCCTGAAGTAGACACACAAAGTCATGGCTGCGACACGTACAGGTGTGGCCCTGCCCAGACCTACTCAGCTGTGCCTTTGGAGCCTGCCAACTGCCCA
>NW_017198672.1:0-7605 GCF_001704415.2 Capra hircus | reverse complement strand
GGTGCTCTCGACTTATGACGAGGACCCAGGGACCCGCTCTGATGGACTCAGTAAAGGCCAGTCCACATGCGCGTTGCTCAGGGGCCTCTCGGGATTCCTCTCCGTCGATGCCGGGGCTACGACCTTGTGTGAATTCGGTGCCGGAACTTGAGGATTCCTCTCCAGTGCTGACATGGATCTTGGGGTACTTCTGGAGTCTCCCCAGGGGAGTGAGTCGTCGTCTCCAGTGGGGGTATGCACGTGCGCTTTCCTCCGAGCTGTAGCAGCAGTGTCACGCTTCCCTTCCCGTGGATCATAGGATCTGTGGCTTTCCTCGAGGCTTTCCCATGAGGCTTTCCCACGACGCTTTCCCACCAGGCTTTCCAACGGCTTTCCCCCAGTGATGTCCACGTGCCACCGTGGTGTCAGTCGATCCTCGGTTTGAAAGTCGAGGCAGTGCCGGGGAAACAGGCTTCCCTGGAATGGACTGAGACATCTGGGGGACTCTGGGAATGGTGACACGACCCTGGAGTTCCTCTCGCCTTTCCGGTGGAGAGCGCCCCCTCTTGATATGTGACGGGAACGCCGGGAATTCTTTTCCCAACACGCAGGGAAAGGATCCCTCCTGTCGAGCTAGGAGGCGGAAACAGGGCTCCTCTGGATGTGGGCGGGACTCTCGTGCTTCCTCTCGAGTGGAGACGGGTATGTCAGGGAACTTCTTGAGTTGCAGCAAGGGTGTGAAGGGCCCTTTGGAAGGTCCAGAGGTTAGGTGTGATTAGCCTCGAGTCGGCTCTGTGGAAATGGGGCTCATCTTGTCTGGAGGGAAGAACCTCCTGGATTTTCTCGAGTTGTGGCAGGTTCTCTCGACTTATGACGGGGACCTCAGGGACTCGCTCTGGTGGCCTCAGGAAAGCCAGTCCCCATGCGAGTGGCTCGGGGCCTCTTGGGATTTCACTCCTATCGATGCCGGGGCCTAAGGCCTTGTGTGGAGTCAGTGCAGGAACCTGAGGATTCCTCTCCTTGCTGACATGGATCTTGGGTACTTCTGGAGTCTCCCCAGGGGAGTCAGTCCTCGTCTCGAGTGGCGCATGCACATGCGCTTACCTCCCGAGCTGTAGCTGCAGTATCTCGCTTCCCTTCTTGTGGAGTAAGGGATCAGGGCTTTCCTCGAGTCTTTCCACGAGGCTTCCCACGAGGCTTTCCCAAAGGGCTGTCCACATGCCACCGTTGTGTGAGTCGATCCTCGGCTTGAGAGCCAAGTTAATACAGGGAAAGCAGTTTCCGTGAAATGGACTGAGACATGTGGGGGACTCTGGGAATGGTGGCACCACCCTGGAGTTCCTCTCTCCTTTCCTGTGGAGAGCGACTCCTCTTGAGACGCTATGGGAACGCCGGAATTCTTTCCTGACAACGCAGGGAAAGGATCCCTCCTCTCGAGCTAGGAGACGGAAACGGGGCTCCTCTGGATGTGGGCAGGCCTCTCGTGCTTCCTCTCGAGTGGAGAGAGGTATGTCAGGGAACTTCTTGAGTTGCAGCAAGGACGTGAAGGACCCTTTGGAAGTTTCAGAGGTTAGGTGTGATTAGCCTCGAGATGTCTCAGCGGAAATGGGCCTCATCTCTCCTGGAGGGGAGAACCTTCTGGATTTTCTCGAGTTGCGGCAGGTGCTCTCGAATTACGACGGGGACCTCAGGGACCCGCTCTTGTGGTCTCAGGAAAGGCCAGTCCCCATGCGTGTTGCTCGGGGCCTCTCGGGATTCCTCTCCCGTCGATGCCCGGGCCTAACACCTTGTGTGGAGTCAGTGCCGGAACCTGAGGATTCCTCTCCAGTGCTGACATGGATCTTGGGGTACTAATGGAGTCTCCCTAGGAGGCAGTCCTCGTCTCGAGTGGGGCATGCACGTGCGATTCCCTCCCGAGCTGAAGCAGCAGTGTCACGCTTCCCTTCACGTGGATCAAGGGATCTGTTCTCCTCCTCGAGGCTTTCCCACGAGGCTTTCCCACGAGGCCTTCCCACAGGGCTGTGCCACGTGCCACCGTGGTGTGAGTCGATCCTCGGCTTGAATGTCGAGGCAGTGCAGGAAAACAGGTTTCCCTGGAATGGAATGTGACATCCGGGGACTCTGGGAATGGTGGCACGACCCTGCAGTTCCTCTCCCCTTTCCATTGGAGAGCGCCTCCTCTTGAGATGCGATGGGAATGCCGGGAATTCTTTCCCGACCACGTAGGGAAAGGATCCCTCATCTCGAGCTACGAGCCGGAAACGGAGCTCCTCTGGATGTGGCCGGGACCCTCGTGCTTCCTCTTGAGTGGAGACGGGTATGTCGGGGAACTTCTTGAGTTGCAGCATGACTGTGAAAGACTCTTTAGAAGTTCCAGAGTTCACGTGTGATTAGCCTCGAGACACATCAGTGGAAACGGGCCTCATCTCACCTGCAGGGGAGAACCTCCTGGATTTTACCGAGTTGCGGCAGGTGCTCTCGACTTACGACGGGGACCTCATGGACCCACTCTGGTTACCTCAGGAAAGGCCAGTCCCCATGTGAGTTGCTAGAGGTCCTGTCGCTATTCCTCTCCCGTCGATGCCAGGGCCTAAGACCTTGTGTGGAGTCGGGGCCGGAACCTGAGGATTCCTCTCCAGGGCTGACATGCATCTTGGGTATTTCTGGAGTCTCCCCAGGGGAGTCAGTTCTCGTCTCGAGTAGGGGCATGCACGTGCGCTTTCCTCCCGTGCTGTAGCAGCAGTGTCACGCTTCCCGTCGCGTGGATTAAGGGATCTGTGGCTTTCCCTCGAGGCTTTCCCACGAGGCTTTCCACAGGGTTGTCACACGTGCCACCAGGTGTGAGTCGATCCTCAGCGTGAAAGTCGAAGCAGTGCAGGGAAAACAGGATCCTCTGGAATGGACTGAGACATCTGGGGGACTCTTGGAATGGTGGCACGACCCATGAGTTCCTCTCGCCTTTCCTGTGCAGTGAGCCTCCTCTTGAGATGCGTCGAAACGTCGGGAATTCTTTCCCGAGGAAGCAGGGAAGGATCCCTCATCTCGAGCTTGGAGGAGGAAACGGAGCTCCTCTGGCGGTTGCCGGACCCTCGTGCTTCCTCTGGAGTGGAGACGGGTATGTCGGGGAACTTCTTGAGTTTTAGCAAGGGTGTTTAGGACACTTTGGAAGTTCCAGAGTTTAGTTGTGATTACTCTCGAGACGCCGCAGAGAAAATGGGCCTCATCTCGACTGGAGCAGAGAACCTCCTGGATTTTTCTCGAGTTGCGGCAGGTACTCTCGACATACGACCGTGACCTCAAGGACAGTGTAGCAGATGTGTCACGCTTCCCATCCCGGGGATCAAGGGATCTGTGGCTTTCCCTCGAGGCTTTCTCACAGGGCTGTCCCACATGCCACCATGGTGTGAGTGGATCCTCGGCGTGAAATTCGAGGCAGTGCTGGGAAAACGGTTCCTCTGAAATGGACTGAGACATCTGGGGGACTCTTGGAATGGTGCACGACCCTGGAGTTCCTCTTGCCTTTCCTATTGAGAACCCTTGCTCTTGAGATGCCATGGAACGCCGAAAAATCTTTCCTGACTAAGCAGGAGAGGATCCTTCATCTCGGAAACGGGTTCCTCTGAATGTGGGCGGGACCCTCGTGCTTCCTCTCGTGTGGAGACGGGTATGTCGGGGAACTTCTTGAGTTGCAGCAAGGACCCTTTTTAATTTCCAGAGGTTAGGTGTGATGAGCCTCCAGACACCTCAGAGGAAATGGGCCTCATCCGCCTGGAGGGAGAACCTCCTGGATTTTACCCAGTTGCGGCAGGTGCTCTCGAGTTACGACGGGTCTTCAGGGACCCGCTCTGGTGGCCTCAGGAAAGGCGAGTCCCCATGCGAGTTACCAGGGGGCCTTTAGGGATTCCTCTCCATCGATGCGGTGCCTAAGACCTTGTGTGGAGTCGGGGCCAGACCCTGAGGATGCCTCTCCAGTGCTGACATGAATCTTTCCGTACTTCTGGAGTCTCACCAGGGGAGTCAGTCCTCATCTCGTGTGGGGGCATGCACCTGCCATTTCCTCACGACCTGCAGCAGCAGTGTCACGCTTGCCGACGTGTGGATCAAGGGATCTGTCGCTTTCCATTGAGGCTTTCCCACGAGGCTTTCCAACAGGGCTGTCCCACGTGCCACGGTGGTGTGAGTCGATCCTCGGCGTGAACGTCGAGGCAGTGCAGGGAAAACAGTTTCTTCTGGAATGGACTGAGACATCTGGGGGACTCTGGGAATGGTGACACGACCCTGGAGTTCCTCTCGCCTTTCCGGTGGAGAGCGCCCCCTCTTGATATGTGACGGGAACGCCGGGAATTCTTTTCCCAACACGCAGGGAAAGGATCCCTCCTGTCGAGCTAGGAGGCGGAAACAGGGCTCCTCTGGATGTGGGCGGGACTCTCGTGCTTCCTCTCGAGTGGAGACGGGTATGTCAGGAACTTCTTGAGTTGCAGCAAGGGTGTGAAGGGCCCTTTGGAAGGTCCAGAGGTTAGGTGTGATTAGCCTCGAGTCGGCTCTGTGGAAATGGGGCTCATCTTGTCTGGAGGGAAGAACCTCCTGGATTTTCTCGAGTTGTGGCAGGTTCTCTCGACTTATGACGGGGACCTCAGGGACTCGCTCTGGTGGCCTCAGGAAGGCCAGTCCCCATGCGAGTGGCTCGGGGGCCTCTTGGGATTTCACTCTATCGATGCCGGGGCCTAAGGCCTTGTGTGGAGTCAGTGCAGGAACCTGAGGATTCCTCTCCTTGCTGACATGGATCTTGGGTACTTCTGGAGTCTCCCCAGGGGAGTCAGTCCTCGTCTCGAGTGGGCGCATGCACATGCGCTTACCTCCCGAGCTGTAGCTGCAGTATCTCGCTTCCCTTCTTGTGGAGTAAGGGATCAGGGCTTTCCCTCGAGTCTTTCCACGAGGCTTTCCCACGAGCTTTCCCAAAGGGCTGTCCCACATGCCACCGTTGTGTGAGTCGATCCTCGGCTTGAGAGCCAAGTTAATACAGGGAAAGCAGGTTTCCGTGAAATGGACTGAGACATGTGGGGGGACTCTGGGAATGGTGGCACCACCCTGGAGTTCCTCTCTCCTTTTCCTGTGGAGAGCGACTCCTCTTGAGACGCTATGGAACGCCGGGAATTCTTTCCTGACAACGCAGGGAAAGGATCCCTCCTCTCGAGCTAGGAGACGGAAACGGGCTCCTCTGGATGTGGGCAGGCCTCTCGTGCTTCCTCTCGAGTGGAGAGAGGTATGTCAGGGAACTTCTTGAGTTGCAGCAAGGACGTGAAGACCCTTTGGAAGTTTCAGAGGTTAGTGTGATTAGCCTCGAGATGTCTCAGCGGAAATGGGCCTCATCTCTCCTGGAGGGGAGAACCTTCTGGATTTTCTCGAGTTGCGGCAGGTGTGCTCTCGAATTACGACGGGGGACCTCAGGGACCCGCTCTTGTGGTCTCAGGAAAGGCCAGTCCCCATGCGTGTTGCTCGGGGCCTCTCGGGATTCCTCTCCCGTCGATGCCCGGGCCTAACACCTTGTGTGGAGTCAGTGCCGAACCTGAGGATTCCTCTCCAGTGCTGACATGGATCTTGGGTACTAATGGAGTCTCCCTAGTGGAGGCAGTCTCGTCTCGAGTGGGGCATGCACGTGCGATTCCCTCCCGAGCTGAAGCAGCAGTGTCACGCTTCCCTTCACGTGGATCAAGGGATCTGTTTCTCTCCCTCGAGGCTTTCCCACGAGCTTTCCCACGAGGCTTCCCACAGGGCTGTGCCCACGTGCCACCGTGGTGTGAGTCGATCCTCGGCTTGAATGTCGAGGCAGTGCAGGAAAACAGGTTTCCTGGAATGGAATGTGACATCCGGGGACTCTGGGAATGGTGGCACGACCCTGCAGTTCCTCTCCCCTTTCCTTTGGAGAGCGCCTCCTCTTGAGATGCGATGGGAATGCCGGGAATTCTTTCCCGACCACGTAGGGAAAGGATCCCTCATCTCGAGCTACGAGCCGGAAACGGAGCTCCTCTGGATGTGGCCGGACCCTCGTGCTTCCTCTTGAGTGGAGACGGGTATGTCGGGGAACTTCTTGAGTTGCAGCATGACTGTGAAAGACTCTTTTAGAAGTTCCAGAGTTCACGTGTGATTAGCCTCGAGACACATCAGTGGAAACGGGCCTCATCTCACCTGCAGGGAGAACCTCCTGGATTTTTACCGAGTTGCGGCAGGTGCTCTCGACTTACGACGGGGACCTCATGGACCCACTCTGGTTACCTCAGGAAAGGCCAGTCCCCATGTGAGTTGCTAGAGGTCCTGTCGCTATTCCTCTCCCGTCGATGCCAGGGCCTAAGACCTTGTGTGGAGTCGGGGCCGGAACCTGAGGATTCCTCTCCAGGGCTGACATGCATCTTGGGTATTTCTGGAGTCTCCCCAGGGGAGTCAGTTCTCGTCTCGAGTAGGGGCATGCACGTGCGCTTTCCTCCCGTGCTGTAGCAGCAGTGTCACGCTTCCCGTCGCGTGGATTAAGGGATCTGTGGCTTTCCCTCGAGGCTTTCCCACGAGGCTTTCCCACAGGGTTGTCACACGTGCCACCAGGTGTGAGTCGATCCTCAGCGTGAAAGTCGAAGCAGTGCAGGGAAAACAGGATCCTCTGGAATGGACTGAGACATCTGGGGACTCTTGGAATGGTGGCACGACCCATGAGTTCCTCTCGCCTTTCCTGTGCAGTGAGCCTCCTCTTGAGATGCGTCGAAACGTCGGAATTCTTTCCCGAGGAAGCAGGAAGGATCCCTCATCTCGAGCTTGGAGGAGGAAACGGAGCTCCTCTGGCGGTTGCCGACCTCGTGCTTCCTCTGGAGTGGAGACGGGTATGTCGGGAACTTCTTGAGTTTTAGCAAGGGTGTTTAGGACACTTTGGAAGTTCCAGAGTTTAGTTGTGATTACTCTCGAGACGCCGCAGAGAAAATGGGCCTCATCTCGACTGGAGCAGAGAACCTCCTGGATTTTCTCGAGTTGCGGCAGGTACTCTCGACATACGACCGTGACCTCAAGGACAGTGTAGCAGATGGTCACGCTTCCATCCGGGGATCAAGGGATCTGTGGCTTTCCCTCGAGGCTTTCTCACAGGGCTGTCCCACATGCCACCATGGTGTGAGTGGATCCTCGGCGTGAAATTCGAGGCAGTGCTGGGAAAACGGGTTCCTCTGAAATGGACTGAGACATCTGGGGACTCTTGGAATGGTGGCACGACCCTGGAGTTCCTCTTGCCTTTCCTATGAGAACCTTGCTCTTGAGATGCCATGGAACGCCGAAAAAATCTTTCCTGACTAAGCAGGAGAGGATCCTTCATCTCGGAAACGGTTCCTCTGAATGTGGCGGGACCCTCGTGCTTCCTCTCGTGTGGAGACGGGTATGTCGGGAACTTCTTGAGTTGCAGCAAGGACCCTTTTTAATTTCCAGAGGTTAGGTGTGATGAGCCTCCAGACACCTCAGAGGAAATGGCCTCATCCCGCCTGGAGGGGAGAACCTCCTGGATTTACCCAGTTGCGGCAGGTGCTCTCGAGTTACGACGGGTCTCAGGACCCGCTCTGGTGCCTCAGGAAAGGCGAGTCCCCATGCGAGTTACCA
>NW_017198671.1:0-7605 GCF_001704415.2 Capra hircus | reverse complement strand
TAATCACACCTAAACTCTGGAACTTCCAAAGGGTTCTTCACACCCCTGCAACTCAAGAAGTTCCCCGACATACCTGTCTCCACTCGAGAGGAAGCACGAGAGTCCCGCCCACATCCAGAGGAACCCGTTTCCGCTCACAGCTAGAGAGGAGGTATCCTTTACCTGCGTGGTCGGGAAAGAATTCCCGTCTTCCCGTCACAACTCAAGAGGAGGCGCTCTCACAGGAAAGGTGAGAGGAACTCCAGGGTCGTGCCACCATTCCAGAGTACCCCAGATATCTCAGTCCATTCCAGGGAAACCTGTTTTCCTGCACTGCCTCGACTTTCAAGCCGAGGATCGACTCACAGCACGGTGGCACGTGTGACAGCCCTGTGGGAAAGCCTCGTGAGAAAGCCTCATGGGAAAGCCTCGAGGGAAAGCCACTGATCCCTTGATCCACGCGAAGGAAGAATGACACTGCTGCTACAGCTCGGGAAGGAAAGCGCTCTTCAATGCCCCCACTCGAATGAGGACTGACTCCCCTGGGGAGACTCCCGAAGTACCCCAAGATCCATGTCAGCACTGGAGAGGAATCCTCAGGTTTCCGGCACCGACTCCACACATCGTCTTAGGCCCCGGCATCGACGGGACAGGAATCGCGAGAGGCCCCGAGCAACTCGCATGGGGACTGGGCTTTCCTGAGGCCACCAGAGCGGATCCCTGAGGTCCCCGTCGTAAGTCGAGAGCACCTGCCGGAACTCGAGAAAATCCAGGAGGTTCTCCCCTCCAGGAGAGATGAGGCTCATTTGCGCTGAGGCCTCTGGAGGCTAATCACACCTAACCTCTGGAACTTCCAAAGGGTCCTTCACACCCTTGCTGCAACTCAAGAAGTTCCGCCGATATACCGTCTCCACTCAATAGGAAGCGCGTGAGTCCCGCCCACATCCAGAGGAGCCCGTTTCCGCCTCCTAGCTCGAGAGGAGGGATCCTTTCCCTGCGTCGTGGGGAAAGAATTCCCCGCGTTGCCGTCGCATCTCAAGAGGAGGCGCTCTCCACAAGAAAGGCGAGAGGAACTCCAGGGTCGTGCCACCATTCCCAGAGTCCCCCAGATGTCTCAGTCCATTCCAGGGAAACCTGTTTTTCCCTGCACTGCCTCTACTTTCAAGCCGAGGATCGACTCACACCACGGTGGCACGTGGGACAGCCCTGTGGGAAAACATTCTGGGAAAGCCTCCAGGGAAAGCCTCAAGGGAAAGCCACAGATCCCTTGATGCACGAGAAGGGAAGCGTGACACTGCTGCCTACAGCTCGGGAGGAAAGCGCAGGTGCATGCCCCCACTCGAGACGAGGACTGACTTCCCTGGGGAGACTCCAGAAGTACCCCAAGATCCATGTCAGCACTGGAGAGGAAACCTCAGGTTCTGGCACCGACTCCACACAAGTTCTTAGGCCCCGGCATCGACGGGAGAGGAATCCGGAGAGGCCCCGAGCAACTCGCATGGGGACTGGCCTTTCCTGAGGCCACCAGAGCGGGTCCCTGAGGGTCCCCGTCGTAAAGTCGAAGAGCACCAGCCGCAACTCGAGAAAATCGAAGAGGTTCTCCCCTCCAAGCGAGATGAGGCCATTTCCGCTGAGGCGTCTCGAGGCTAATCACACCTAAACTCTGGAACTTCCAAAGGGTCCTTCACACCCTTGCTGCAAACTCAAAAAGTTTCCCCGACTATACCCGTCTGCACTCGAGAGGAAGCCGAGAGTCCCGCCCACATCCAGAGGAGCCCCGTTTTCCGACTCCTAGCTCGAGCCTAGGGATCCTTTCCCTGCGTGTCGGGAAAGAATTCCCGGTGTTCCCGTCGCATCTCAAGAGGAGGCCGCTCTCCACAGGAAAGGCGAGACGAACTCCAGGGTCGTGCAACCATTCCCCGAGTACCCCAGATATCTCAGTCCATTCCAGGGAAACCTTTTTACCCTGCACTGGCCTCGACTTTCAAGCCGAGGATCGACTACACACCACGGTGGTACGTGGGACAGCCCTGTGGGAAAGCTCGTGGGAAGCCTCGGTGGGAATGCCTCGAGGGAATGCCACAGATCCCTTGATCCACGGGAAGGGAAGCGCGACACTTGCTGCTACAGCTCGGGGAGGAAAGAGCACCGTGCATCGCCATCACTCGAGACGAGGACTGACCTCCCCTGGGGAGACTCCAGAAGTACCCCAAGATCCATGTCAGCACTGGAGAGGAATCCTCAGGTTCCGGCACCGACTTCACACACTAGGTCTTAGGCCCCGTCATCGACGGGAGAGGAATCCCGAGAGGCCCCCGAGCAACTCGCATGTGGACTGGCCTTTCCTGAGGCCACCAGAGCGGGTCCCTGAGGTCCCGACATAAGTCGAGAGCACCTGCCGCAACTCAAGAAATTCCAGGAGGTTCTCCCCTCCAGGCGAGATAACGCCCATTTCTGCTGAGGCGTCTCGAGGGCTAATCACACCTAACCTCTGGAACTTCCAAAGGGTCCTTCAACCCTTGCTGCAACTCAAGGATTTCCCCGATATACCCGTCTCCACTCGAGAGGAAGCTCGAGAGTCCCGCCCACATCCAGAGGAGCCCCCCGTTTCCGCCTCCTAGCTCGAGAGGAGGGATCCTTTCCCTTCGTGGTCGGGAAAGAATTCCCGGTGTTCCCGTCGCATCTCAAGAGGAGGCGCTCTCCAAAGGAAAGGCGAGAGGAACTTCAGGGTCGTGCCACCATTCCCAGAGTCCCCAGATGTCTCAGTCCCATTCCAGGGAAAACTGTTTTCCCTGCACTGCCTCGACTTTCAAGCCGAGGATCGACACACACCACGGTGGCACGTGGGACAGCCCTGCAGTACAGCCCTGAGGTAAAGCCTCGTGGGAAAGCCTCGACGGAAAGCCACAGATCCCTTGATCCACGCGAAGGAAAGCGTGACACTGCTGCTACAGCTTGGGAGGAAATCGCACGTGTATGCCCCACTCGAGACGAGGACTGACTCCCCTGGGGAGACTGCAGAGGTACCCCTAGTTCCATGTCAGCACTGGAGAGGAATCCTCAGGTACTGGCACCCACTCCACACAAGGTCTTAGGCCCCGGCATCGACGGGAGAGGAATCCCGAGAGGCCTCCGAGCAACTCGCATGGGGACTGGCCTTTCCTGAGGCCTCCAGAGCGGGTCCCTAAGGACCCTGTCCTAAGTCGAGAGCACCCTCCGCAACTCGAGAAAATCCAGGAGGTTCTCCCCTCCAGGCGAGATGAGGCCCATTTCCGCTGAGGCGTCTCGAGGCTAATCACATCTAACATCTGGAACTTACAAAGGGTCCCTCACACCCTTGCTGCAACTCAAGAAGTTCCCCGACATACCCGTCTCCATTCGAGAGGAAGCACGAGAGTCCCGCCACAAACAGAGGAGCCCCATTTCCGTCTCCTAGCTCGAGAGGAGGAATCCTTTCCCTGCGTGGGGGGAAAGAATTCCCCGCGTTCCCATTGCATCTCAAGAAGAGGCGCTCTCCACAGGAAAGGCGAGAGGAACACCAGGGTCGTGCCACCATTCCCAGAGACCCCAGAATTCTCAGTCCATTTCAGGGAAACCGGTTTTCCCTGCACTGCCTCGACTTTCAAGCGAGGATCGACTCACACCACGGTGGCACGTGGGACAGCCCTGTGGGAAAGCCTCGTGGGAAAGCCTCGAGTGAAAGCCACAGATCCCTTGATCCACGCGAAGGTAAGTTCGACACTGCTGCTACAGCTCGGGAGGAAAGCGAACGTGCAGGCCCCCACTCCAGATGAGGACTGACTCCCTTGGGGAGACTCCAGAAGTACCCCAAGATCCATGTCAGCACTAGAGAGGAATGCTCAGGTTCCGGCAGCGACTCCACACAAGATCTTAGGCCCCGGCATCGACGGGAGAGGAATCCCGAGAGGCCCCCAGAGCAACTCGAATGGGGACTGGCATTTCTTGAGGCCACCAGAGCGGGTCCCTGAGGTCCCCGTCGTAAGTCGAGAGTGCCTGCCACAACTAGAGAAACTCCAGGACGTTCTCCCCTCCAGGCGAGATGAGGCCCATTTCCGCTGAGGCGACTTGAGGCTAATCACATCTAACATCTGGAACTTCCAAAGGGTCTTTCACACCCTTGCTGCAACTCAAGAAGTTCCCCGACATACCCATTTCCACTCGAGAGGAAACACGCGAGTCCCGCCCACATCCAGAGGAGCCCCGTTTCCCCCTCCTGGCTCGAGAGGAGGGATCTTCCCCTGCGTGATCGGGAATAAATTCCCGGCTTTCCCGTCGCATCTCAAGAGGAGGCGCTCTCCACAGGAAAGGCGAGAGGAACTCCCAGGGTCGTGCCACCATTCCCAGAGTCCCCCAGATGCCTCAGTCCATTCCAGGGAAACCTGTTTTCCCTGCACTGTCTCGACTTTCAAGCCAAGGATCGACTCACACCACGGTGGCTCGTGGGACAGCCCTGTAGGAAAGCCTTGTGGAAAAGCCTCCTTGGAAAGCCTCGAGGAAAAGCCACAAATCCTTGATCCACGGGAAGGGAAGTGTGACACTGCTGCTACAGCTCGGGAGGAAATCGCACATGCATGCCCCACTCGAGACGAGGACTGTCTACCCTGGGGAGACTCCAGAAGTACCCCAAGATCCATGTCAGCACTGGAGAGGAATCCTCAGGATCTGGCACGGACTCCACACAAGGTCTAAGGCCCCCGGCATCGACGGGAGAGGAATCCCGAGAGGCCCCCGAGCAACTGCATGTGGACTGACCTTTCCTGAGGCAACCAGGGCGGGTCCCTGAGGTCCCCGTCGTAAGTGGAGAGCACCTGCCGCAACTCGAGAAAATCCAGGAGGTTCTCCCTCCAGGAGAGATGAGGCCCATTTCCGCTGAGGCGTCTGGAGGCTAATCACATCTGACAACTGGAACTTCCAAAGGGTCCTTCACACCCTTGTTGCAACTCAAGAAGTTCCCCGACAAACCAGTCTCCACTCGAGAGGAAGCACGAGAGTCCCGCCCAAATCCAGAGGAGCCCCGTTTCCGCCTCCAAGATCGAGAGGAGGGATCCTTTCCCTGCGTGGTGGGGAAAGAATTCCCGGCGTTTCCGTCGCATCTCAAGAGGAGGCGTTCTATACAGGAAAGGCGAGAGAAACTCCAGGGTCCTGCCACCATTCCCAGAGTTCCCGAGATGTCTCAGTCCATTCTTGGGGAACCTGTTTTCCCTTCACTGCCTCCACTTTCAAGCCGAGGATCGACTCACACCACGGTGGCACGTGGGACAGCCCTGTTGGAAAGCCTCGTGGGAAAGCCTCGAGGAAAAGCCACAGAACCATTGATTGACTGAAGGGAAGCGCAACACTGCTGCTACAAATAGGGATGAAAGCGCACGTGCATCCCCCCACTCGAGACGAGGACTGACTCCGCTGGGGAGACCCCAGAAGTACCCCAAGATCCATGTCAGCACTGGAAAGGAAACCTCAGGTTCCGGCACCGACTCCAAGCAAGGTCTTAGGCCCTGGCATCGACGGAATTGGAATCCCGTGAGGCCCCGAGCAACTCGCATGGGACTGGCCTTTCCTGAGGCCACCAGAGCGGGTCCCTGAGGTCCCCGTCGTAAGTCAAGAGCACCTGCCGCAAACTCGAGAGAATCCAGGAGGTTCTCCCGTCCAGGCGAGATGATGCCCATTTCTGTTGAGGCATCTCGAGGCTAATCACACCTAACCTCTGGAACTTCCAGAGGGTCCTTCACACCCTTGCTGCACCTCAAGAAGTTCCCCGACATACTCGTCTCCACTCGAGAGAAAGCACGAGAACCCCGCCGACATCCAGAGGAGCCCCGTTTCCACCTCATAGCTCGAGAGGGGGATCCTTTCCCTGCGTGGTCGGGACAGAATTCCCGGCGTTCCCGTCGCATCTCAAGAGGAGGCGCTCTCCACTGGAAATTCGAGAGGAATTCCAGGGTCGTGTCACCATTCCCAGAGTCCCCCAGATATCTCCGTCCATTCCAGGGAAACCTGTTTTCCCTGCACTGCCTCGACTTTCAAGCCGAGGATCGACTCACACAACGGTGGCACGTGGGACAGACCAGTGGGAAAGCCTCGTGGGAAAGCCTCGAGGGAAGCTTCGAGGGAAAGCCACAGATCCCTTGATCCACGTGAAGGGAAACGTGACACTGCCGCTACAGCTCGGGAGGAAATGGCACCTGCATGCCCCCAATGGAGACGAGTACTGACTCCCCTGGGGAGACTCCAGAAGTACCCCAAGATCCATGTCAGCACGGGAGAGGAATCTTAAGGTTCCGGCACCGACTCCACACAAGGTCTTAGGCCCCGCCATCGACGGGAGAGGAATACCGAGAGGCCCCGAGCAACTCGCATGGGGACTGGCCTTTTCTGAGGCCACCAGAGCGGGTCTCTGAGGTCCCCGACCTAAGTCGAGAGCACCTGCCGCAACTCGAGAAAATCCAGGAGGTTCTCCCCTCCGGGCGAGATGAGGCCCATTTCCGCTGAGGCGTCTCGAGGCTAATCACATCTTACCTCTGGAACTTCGAAAGCGTCCTTCACACCCTTGTTGCAACCTAAGAAGTTCCCCGACATACCCGTCTCCACTCGAGAGGAAGCACGAGAGTCCGCCCACATCCAGAGGAGCCCGTTTCCGACTCCTAGCTCGAGAGGAGGGATCCTTTCCCTGCGTGGTCGGGAAAGAATTCCCGGCGTTTCCGTCGCATCTCAAGAGGAGGCACTCTCCACAGGAAAAAGGCGAGAGAACTCCAGGGTCATGCACATTCCCAGAGTCCCCCAGATGTCTCAGTCCATTCCAGGGAAACCTGTTTTCCCTGCACTGCCTCGACTTTCAAGCCGTGGATCAACTCACACCACGGTGGCACTTGGGACAGCCCTTTGCGAAAGCCTCGTGGGAAAGCCACAGATCCCTTGATATAACGCGAAGGGAAGCGTGACACTGCTGCTACAGCTCTGGAGGAAAGCGCAAATGTATGCCCCCACTCGAGACGAGGACTGACTCCACTGGAGAGACTCCAGAAGTACCCCAAGATCCATGTCAGCACTGGAGAGGAATCCTCAGGTTCCGCACCGACTCCACACAAGATCTTTGGCCCCGGCATCGAGGGAGAGGAATCCCGAGAGGCCCCAGAGCAACTCGCATGGGGACTGGCCTTTCCTGAGGCCACCCAGAGCGTGTCCCTGAGGTCCCCGTCGTAAGTCGAGAGCACCTGCCACAACTCGAGAAAATCCAGGAGGTTCTCACCTCCAGGCGAGATGAGGCCCATTTCCGCTGAGGCGTCTCGAGACTAATCACACCTAACCTCTGGAACTTCCAAAGGGTCCTTCACACCCTTGCTGCAACTCAGGAAGATCCCCGACATACCCGTCTCCACTCGAGAGGGAAGAACGAGAGTCCGCGCCCACATCCAGAGGAGCCACGTTTCCGCCTCCTAGCTCGAGAGGAGGGATCCTTTCCCTGCGTGGTCGTGAAAGAATTCCGCGTCCGTCGCATCTCAAGAGGAGGTGCTCTCCACAGGAAAGGCGAGAGGAACTCCAGGGTCGTGCAACCATTCCCAGAGTCCCCCAGATGTCTCAGTCCATTCCAGGGAAACCTGTTTTCCC
>NW_017198670.1:0-7606 GCF_001704415.2 Capra hircus | reverse complement strand
GATAAGCCTCGAGACTCCTCAGCGGAAATGGGCCTCATCTCGCTTGGAGGGATAACCTCCTGGATTTTCTCGAGTTGCCGCAGGTGCTCTCGGCTTACGACGGGGACCTCAGGGACCCGCTCTAGTGCCCTCAGGAAAGGCCCGTCCCCATGCGAGTTGCTCGTGCGCCTCTAGCGATTTCCTCTCCCGTCTATGCCGGGCCTGAGACCTTTGTGTGGAGTCGGTGCCGGAACCTGAGGATTCCTCTCCAGTTCTGACATGGATCTTGGGGTACTTCTGGAGTCTCCCAGGGGAGTCAGTCCTCGTCGCAGTGTGGCGTGCCGTGCGCTTTCCTCCCGAGCTATAGCAGCAGTGTCACGCTTCCCTTTGCGTGGATCCAGGGATCTGTGGCTTTCTCTGTAGGCTTTCCCAAAAGGCTTTCCACTAGGCTTTTCACAGGGCTGTCCCACGTGCCACCGAGGTCTGAGTCGATCCTCGGCTTGAAAGTCGAGGCATTGCGGGGAAAAGAGGTTTCCCTGGAATCGACTGAGACATCTGGGGGCTCTGGGAATGGTGGCACGACCCTGAGTTCCTCTCGCCTTTCCTGTGGAGAGCGCCTTCTTGAGATGCGACGGGAACGCCGGAAATTCTTTCCCGCACGCAGGGAAAGGATCCCTCCTCTCGAGCTATGAGGCTGAAACGGGGCTCTTCTGGTTGTGGGCGGGACTCTCGTGCTTCCTTTCGAGTGGAAACGGGTATGTCGGGGAACTTCTTGAGTTGCAGCAAGGGTGTGAAGGGCCCTTTGGAAGTTCCAGAGGTTAGGTGTGATTAACCTCGAGATGCCTCAGCGCAAATGGATCTCATCTCGCCTGGAGGGGAGAACCTCCTGGATTTTTCGAGTTGCGCCAGGTGCTCTCAACTTACGACGGGGACCTCAGGGACCCGCTTTGGGTCCTCAGGAAAGGCCAGTCACCATGCGAGTTGCTCGGAAGCCTCTCGTGATGTCTCTCCCTCTCCAGTGCTGTCTTGGATCTTGACTGGCCTTTCCTGAGGCCACCAGAGCGGGTCCCTGCGGTCCCCGTCGTAAGTCGAGAGCACCTGCCGCAACTCGAGAAAATCAAGGATGTTCTCCCCTCCAGGCAAAATGAAGCCTATTTCCGCTGACACATCTCAAGGCTAAGCACACTTAAACTCTGGAACTTCCAAAGGGTCCTTCACACCCTTGCTGCAAATCAAGAAGTTCCCCGACATACCCATCTCCACTCAAGAGGAAGCACGATAGTTCCGCCCACATCCAGAGGAGCCCCGTTTCCGCCTCATAGCTCGAGAGGAGGGATCCTTTCCCTGGGAGGTCGGGAAAGAATTCCCGGCGTTCCCGTCCCATCTCAAGAGGAGGCGCTCTTCACAGGAAAGGCGAGAGGAACTCCAGGGACATGCCACCATTCTCCGAGTCCCCCAGATGTCTCAGTCCATTCCAGGGAAACCTGTTTCCCCGCTCTGACTCGACTTTCAAGCCGAGGATCGACTCACACCACTGTGGCACGTGGGACAGCCCTGTGGCAAAGCCAAAGCCTCGTGGGAAAGCCTCGAGGGAAAGCCGCAGATCCCTTGATCCACGCGAAGGGAAGCGCGACACTGCTGCTACAGCTGGGGAGGAAAGCGCACGTGCATGCCCTCAACCGAGACGAGGACTGACTCCCCTGGGGAGACTCCAGCAGTACACCAAGATCCATGTCAGCACTGGAGAGGAATCCTCAGGTTACAGCACCGACTCTACGTAAGGTCTGAGGCCCCGGCATCGACGGGAGAGGAATCCGGAGAGTGCCCCGAGCAACTCGCATGGGGACTGGAATTTCCTGAGGCCACCAGAGCGGGTCCCTGAGGTCCCCATCGTAAGTCGAGAGCACCTGCAGCAACTCTAGAATATCCAGGAGTTTCTCCCCTCCAGGCGAGATGAGGCCCATTTCCATTGAGGCATCTCGGGGCTAATCACACCTAACCTCTAGAACTGCCAAAGGGTCCTTCTCACCCTTGCTGCAACTCAAGAAGTTCCCCCAACCTGCCCGTCTCCACTCGAGAGGAAGCACGAGAGTCTCTCCCACATGAGGAGGACCCCGTTTCCACCTCATAGCTGGAAAGAAGGGATGCTTTCCCTGCGTGGTCGGAAAGAATTTCCGGCATTCCCGTCGCATCTCAAGAGTAGGCGCTCTCCACAGAAAAGGCGAGAGGAACTCCAGGGTCGTGCCACCATTCCCAGATTCCCTCAGATGTCTCAGTCCATTCCAGGGAAACTTGTTTTCCCTGCACTGCCTCGACTTTCAAGCCGAGGATCAACTCACACCACGGTGGCACGTGGGACAGCCCTGTGGGAAAGCCTCGTGGAAAAGCCTCGAGGGAAAGCCTTCAGGGAAAGCCACTGATACCATGATCCAATCGCCAAGAAGTGTGACACTGCTGCTACAGCTCGGGAGGAAAGCGCACGTGCATGCCCCCACTCGAGACGAGGACTGACTCCCCGGGAGACTTCAGAAGTACCCAAGATCCATGTCAGCACTGTTAGGAAACCTCAGGTTCCGGCACCGACTCCACACAAAGTCTTAGGCCCCGGCATCGACGGGAGAGGAATCCCGAGAGGCCCCCGAGCAACTTGCATGGGGACTGTCCTTTCCTGAGCCACCAGAGCGGGTCCCTGAGGTCCCTGTCGTAAGTCGAGAGCACCTGCCGCAACTCGAGAAAATTCAGGAGTTTCTCCCCTCCAGGCGAGATGAGGCCCATTTCCACTGAGGCATCTCGACGCTAATCACACCTAACCTCTGGAACTTGCAAAGCGTCCTTCACACCCTTCCTGCAACTCAAGAAGTTCCCCACATACCCGTCGACACTCGAGAGGAAGTACGAGAGTCCCGCCCACATCCAGAGGAGCCCCGTTTCCGCCTCCTAGCTCGAGAGGAGGGATCCTTTCCCTGCTTGGTGGGGAAAGAATTTCCGGCGTTTTGCATCTCAAGAGGTGGTGCTCTCCACAGGAAAGGCGAGAGGAAGTCCAGGGTCGTGACACCATTCCCAGAGTCCCCAGATGTCTCAGTCCATTCCAGGGAAACCTGTTTTCCCTGCACTGCCTCGACTTTCAAGCCCAGGGTCGACTTTCACCACGGTGGCACGTGGGACAGCCCTGTGGGAAAGCCTCGTGGGAAAGTCTCGTGGGAAAGCCTCGAGGGAAAGCCACAGATCCCTTGATCCACGCGAAGGGAAGCGTGACACTGCTGCTACAGCTCGGGAGGAAAGCACACGTGCATGCCCCCACTCGAGACGAGGACTGACTCCCCTGGGGAGACTCCAGAAGTACCCCAAGATCCATGTCAGCACTGGAGAGGAATCCTCTGGTTCTGGCACCGACTCCAAACAAGGTCTTAGGCCCGGCATCGACGGGAGAGGAAACCTGAGAGGCCACCGTGCAACTCGCATGGGACTGGCATTTCCTCAGGCCAACAGAGCGGTTCCCTGAGGTCCCCGTCATAGGTCGAGAGCACCTGCCGCAACTTGAGAAAATCCAGGTGGTTGTCCCTTCCAGGAGAGATGGGCCCATTTCCGCTGGGGCCGTCTCGAGGCTAATCACACCTAAAGCTCTGGAATTTCCAAAGGGTCCTTCACACCCTTGCTGCAACTCAAGTAAGTTCCACGACATTACCCGTCTCCACTCGAGAGGAGGCACGAGAGTCCCGCCCACATCCAGAGGAGCCCCGTTTCTGACTCATAGCTCGAGAGGAGGGATCCTTTCCCAGCGTGATAGCGAAAGAATTCTCGGGAGTCACTCTCCACAGGAAAGGCGAGAGGAACTCCCTGTCATGCCACCATTCCCAGAGTCCCCCAGATGTCTCAGTCAATTCCAGGAAATCCTGTTTTCCCTGCACTGCCTCGACTTCCAAGCTGGGGATCAACTCACACCATGGTGGTACGTGGGACAGCCCTGTGGGAAAGCCTCGTGAGAAAGCCTCGAGGGAAAGCCACAGATCCCTTGATTCACGCGCAGGGAAGCGTGACACTGCTGCTACAGCTCGGGAGGAAAGCGCACGTGCATGCCCCCACTCGAGACGAGGACTGACTTCCCTCGGGAGACTCCAGTAGTACCCCAAGATCCATGTCAGCACTGGAGAGGAATCCTCAGGTTCCGGCACCGACTCCGTACAAGGTCTCAGACCCCGGCATCAACGGGAGAGGAATCCCAAGAGGCCATCGAACAACTCGCATGGAGCCTGGCCTTTCCTCAGGACACCGGAGAGGGTTCCTGAGGTCCCCGTCGTAATTCTAGAGCACCTGCCACACTCGAGAAAATCCAGGAAGTTCTCCCCTCCAGGCGAGATGAGGCCCATTTCCACTGAGGCGTCTCGAGGCTAATAACACCTAACCTCTGGAACTTCCAAAGAGTCTTTCACAGTCATGCTGCAACTCAAGAAGTTCCCCGACATACCCGTCTCCACTCAAGAGGAAGCACGAGTGTCCCGGCCACATCCAGAGGAGCTCCGTTTCCGGCTCGTAGCTCGAGATGAGCGATCCTTTCCCTGATTGGTCGGGAAAGAATTCCCGGCATTCCCATCGCATCTCAAGAGGAGGCGCTCTCCAAAGGAAAGGGGAGAGGAACTGCAGGGTCGTGCCACCATTCCGAGACTCACCCAGATGTCTCAGTCCATTCCACAGGAACCTGTTTTCCCTGCACTGCCTTGGCCTTCATGCGAGGATCGACTCACACCACCGTCACACGTGGGACAGACCTGTTGGAAAGCCTAGTGGGAAAGACTCGAGGGAAAGCCACAGATCCCTTGGTCCAGGCATGGGGAAGCGTGACACTGCTGCTACAGCATGGGAGGAAAGGGCACGCTCATGCCCCCACTCGAGACGAGGCCTGACTCCCTTGTGGAGACTCGAGAAGTACCACAAAATCCATGTCAGCACTGGAGAGGAATCCTCAGCTTCCGGCCCCGACTCCACACAAGGTCTTAGGCCCCGGCATCGACGGGAGAGGAATCACGAGAGGCCCCCTAGCAACACGCATGATGACTGGCGTTTCCTGCGGCCGCCAGAGCGGGTCCCTGAAGTCCCCGTCGTAACTCGAGAGCACCTGCTGAAACTCGGGGAATATCCAGGAGCCTCTCCATTCCAGGCGACATGAGGCCCATTTCCGCTGAGGCATCTCGAGACTAACCACACCTAACCTCTGGAACTTCCAAAGGGTCCTTCACACCCTTGCTGCAACTCAAGAAGTTCCCCCGACATACCCGTTCCTCTTCACATTCAGCCATAATGGTGGTGTCATCTGCATATCTAAGTTTATTGATATTTCTACCCGGCAATCTTGATTCCAGCTCATGTATCTTCCATCCCAGCATTTTTCATGATGTACTCTGCATAGAAGTTAAATAAACAGGGTGACAATATACAGCCTTTGCATACTCCTTTTCCTTTTTGGAACCAGTCTGTTGTTCCATGTCCTACTCTAACTGTTGCTTCCTGACCTTCATCCAGATTTCTCAAGAGGCAGGTTAGGTGGTCTGGTATTCCATCTCTTTCAGAATTGTGGCTAAAACAACAGTATAAGGACCTTTCCGATGTCAGGCCAAGGAATTGTGTTTCCAGTCATTGAGCCACACCTGATCACTGAGCACAAATTCATGAATCTGTTCCTCAAGGGGGAATGATATTCTTTTTTATACAAACTTAGTTACCTGATTTATTACCTTACCTAATTGTTCCATCTGCTGTGAAATCCCACCCCCTTACTTGTGGCAAATCTGCTAACACCTGCCTCACTGTGGGAGGGGTCTCCCATAGAAAATTTCATAAGGACAACAACTATGGGAACGTGCAGTTAACCCGTAATTATGAGTAAGTCTGCCGGAAGCAAGCCCATCCATGTACAGTCAGTCTCTATGATCCATTTTGAAAGTGTCTCTTCAAGAGTTTGGTTGTTTCTTTCCACCATTCCAGAACACTGGGGCCTATATGCTGTATGTAATTTCCACTGATATTTAGAGCTTCACATACCTGTTAATTAACGCGGCTGCAAAGACAGGGCCATTGTCGGATTCCTATACTGGTTGGAAACCCAAGTCTGGGAATTATTTCTCAAATCAGCGAGCTACTTCGTTTTCTTTTTCAGATCAGGTAGGGAAGGCCTCTGCCCAACCGGAGAAGGTACCTACTATTCTAGTAAGTTATGATAACAGGTGACTGCCTTTGCTTCCCCGAAGGACACTCGCTTTCCCTGTATCCTGAGAACTCCACGTCTCAGCCAGTTGGAAAAGCGCTTCTTGGAGGTCATTATTCAGGGGCAATTTCCCCTGGAGCCGGGGCCATAGGGAGCGGCTCCACACTCCCAGGGAAAGGCAGAGCCACAGCCACACATCTGTCCCATCCCCTTTGCTCTGTAGGAGAGCTCTAGTGAGCCTAGGTCTGTCAGGAAAATTCTTGGCTCCTATGGGGACACATTCTATGTGTGAAACTGCATCCAGGACCTAGGGGCCACAGGCGCGCCTGTTTCTCTCGGGGGCAGAGGGGGGGCCTGAAGCAGTGCGGCCCAGCAACAGCTTCCACATCCATCCAATTGCTCTTTTCTTACCTCTGATAGAACTAGCTTTGTTCCAGCCTTTGGCAATTTGGAGGCAAGCGGGCCCCACTTCCTCCCCAAGGAGGCATGGGACCTACTTTGAGTGGAAAGGCCCTCACGGAGCTGAACCCAGGAAGGCACCCAGTCATGTCTGACACATTCCTGCATCCTGCTTCTTCATGAGCAATACCGCTATAAGCTAGGAATGTCTTTCCAAGGCTCAGAAAGGACAGGGAGATGCATGGTGCTGCCTCTGGAATTTCGGTCCTCTGAGCAGACCTGGAGGTCTCCCCTTGAAGAAGCTAACCAGTTTCTTCCAAATACAGGCCTTGCAAACACACACTGGGTGGCTGCCTCTTCTTCCCTGTAGGACGATCACTTTCCCGCATCCTGTGAACTCTGCATCACAGCCTGCTGGAAAAGCGCTTCTTGGAGGTCATTTTTCAGGGACAATTTTCCCTGGAGCCCGGGGCCATAGGAGGGCCCCATGCTCGCTGGGAAAGGCAGAGTCACATCCACAGTCTGTTCTACCCCTTTTGCCCTGTAGGAGAGCTCTAGTGAGCCTAGGTCTGTCAGGAAAATTCTTGGCTCCTATGGGGACACACCCTGTGTGTTAACCTGCATATCGACCTTAGGGGCCACAGGGCGCCTGTTCCTCTCGGGGGGGACCCTGAAGTGGTGCGGCCAGCAACAGCCTGAACATCCATCGATTGCTCTTTTCTTCCTTCTGATAGAGCTAGCTTTGCTTCTCGCTTTGGCATTTCGGAAGCCAGGGGGGAGCCCCCACGCTGTTTCCTGGGGTCTATTTGGGAGGTACGGGTCTATTGGACCCCAGCATGGCACTCGACCCCCTCAGACACACTCCCGCAGCCTCCTTCCCCATGGGCAGGACTGTTCTGACCTAGGAATGTGTTCCAAGCTCAGAAAATGCAGCGGAGACACACGGCCTGACTCTGGAACTGAGGCCGTTTGGAGCAGGCCTGGAGGTCTGACGTCTGAGACGCCAAACACTTGCTGCAAGATACAGGT
>NW_017198669.1:0-7606 GCF_001704415.2 Capra hircus | reverse complement strand
GACTGGCCTAGCTCCTGGCCCACCTCCTGGCCCACACATACTACTGAAAATAACTTGGTGGGATAGGAAGAGCCCCCACAGTAGCCAAAAAGTGCAAAAATTTTAGATTGGCAATTTGAGGACACCCGTGGAACTTTCAACCGTATGTAGTCCCTTCACTCCCCCTTACCCTGTGGGGGAGGGACATGCTATATCTCAAATGGGAGTGTTTACTTTTTAGCCCTGATGATAAAGTGACCTCTCAGATGCTGCAGATCGGCTATGATCCATCAAAAGGATTGGGTAAACAACAGACAAGAATAATTGAGCTAATTTGCCCAACTCCTCGCAAGCTATATACTGGATTGGGATATCCAAATTTATAATGAAGGCCATTGTTTTTGCTGCCTACCCCATTACATGAAAATTTCAAGATCCGGTGTGGGTGGAACAGTGGCCTCTGCCTAAGGAAAAATTACTGACATTTAATTAAAAAGATTAATTCAAAATATACTGATTTATTAAATTGTTTAATAAAGAACCATCAAAAATTGTACTTTCCATATAAACAGAGAACAACTTGATGCTTTTCAAATGTTTGATGATTGGCAGATTGCTATAGGAAATTCTTGTGATCAGATCTTGCATCATTTTACCCTCACGTGCTTTGTTAATTCAAAAATTAAAAAGAGAGAAATTAAGTATAGTTTTCCCCATCAGATTTTACAACATGTTCTCTTTGTAATAAGTTAAATGCTGATTCGTTTGAAACAGTAAAATAAAAAGCCATTAGTAAAGCAAAAAGATCTCCTCCAGATAACAAAAAGATCCCGACCCAAAATTTACTGGCGGTCGAGGAAGTGTTTATATTTTTTTCCACAGGGTGCAGATTCGTCAACTTGGATCCCGGACAGACTGATTCGCCACAAAAGAAAAAGGGAACTTCTCTGCCACCACACCGCGCGGGAAACAGCCGCGCACAAAAGCTGCGGGCGGGGGCCAGCCTGACTGACGGAACCCAGTGCACCGCACTCGCAGCCCCATAACAGCGCCAGTGTCAGAGGGCGGGGTGAAGGCCGCTGCTCCTACCGGCAAAAGAGGCAAAAGAAACATCAAGATCCCGGCAGGACTAACAGCTGCTGCAGCACAAACTCCAACCAGAAAATGACTCTATTTACTCTATTTTGGCTTGTCTATCCTCTCCTTATGTTCTTCTTTTCACCAATGATTCCAGAAAACTTAATGTACCTAATGTAGCGACTTGTGAACCATGGATGTTTTCATCTTGTTTAACTCCTCAAAGTAATGTCTGCTCTTCTGTGGTTTTAAAGATGTCCTATAACTGTAACAACTTATTGATATGATAATTATGTTCTTGCTGTGTTACAACAACTGTTATTGTTACTACAACAGCAATCATTGACTCAACAAGTGTAAATGCCCAATATGTTAAAAAATCAAGGTTTAGGTATTTTGGAACAGCTCAGATATTAGTTTAGACTTAGGGAAACTTCATAATCAGATTCAGACCTTGGAACACTCCGATTAGATTTTACCACCGCAGGAGAAGCCAATGACTTTTCCCACACTTTCTCTAACTTCATTTCTGAAGACTGTTCTGTCTACTGTCTATAATCTTGCTCCTCATAATCATACTTCCCTATATTGTCTAGATTCTTCGGCAGAGCATTCGGAATCTCGAGACCGAACTGCACCTGATTTTAAACATAAATAATCAATTATTTAAAATTAAAAAGGGTGAGATGCCGGGAGCCAGAGTGAGGAATCCCGCCCGTGACAAGGTCATGAGGAAGGAAGCTGACATACGCAAGGCGTGCTCAGACTTCAGGGACCCCTCTGGAAATTCCTAAGCATGTACCCAACAAAAATCTGCCGGCTTTTGTGCTCTGCTTTTCCACTCTTCTGACATTTTCTGGAAAAAGTCAATTCAGGGTTTCAGTCTTCTGCATTTGAAAGAGTGTTTCAATCTAAAAACCCCTCCGATGGCTTTCTAGCCTGCCTGCAGGACTCTGCGAGTGTGATTGTTTGAGGCCTCCTGACCGCAGGAGGCACAGGAAGCTTAAAACATCCTAGGAATGTAGGGGCTTCCGAAGAGTCAAAATCTTTAGAATAGGACTGATTAAAAGTTTCATTTGTTGAGTCAATGCTTGCTGCCAAATTTTCATATCCTTTATTTTTAGATATAGTTGGTATATAGAAAAACAAGTAGTAGACCTGGTATTAGCAACATTAGATCTTTGAGTTAAGTACCTTCTTTGTTATATCCCACTGCACCTTTGTTCTATAGAGATGTAACTTTAATGCTTTAAGGAGATGCAAATTAAAGAAAAACACTTCGGGGAAACAAAATCAACATTCATTAAGGAAGAGAGCTAAAAAGTGTTAACAAGCTTCTTGGCCAGAAGATAATGTAAATCACCTGAGACCTTTTGTATACAAAATGATGTATAGAAAGAGTCTGGGCTGCGAACGCTACATAATTCTGTGTTACCCGTTGATCTCCATGTTTTATCAAAAGTATAAAAGGCCTTCTGAACAATAAAGGATCGGACCAGTTTCTCGAACTAGTCTCTCGGCCTGGTTTCTTGGGACTCTGGCTCCCCCCATGTCTCTCTCTCTCCTCTTCTCTCCCTTCCCTCTCTCTGCTCTTTACTTTAACTTCAGGCTGAATCTCCATCTGGGGCGCAGAGGCTCGCCAGGTCTACTTACTTGCCCCGGCTGTTAAGACCCGCGAAAAGGGAGCTTAAGGCGAGGCACCCTTAGATATTCAAGCGGGCGCCGGTGGCCCAACGTAGATGGTGCAATTCCTTGTCTGGAATTTTATTGGCCTTCCGCGTAAACCAAGCTATTCAGCCCTCTTCCTCCACTTAATCTTCTTATTACACTATAGTTTCTTAATCTAATCTTACATTAATAAACAAACAAGTCTTTCCACGCCAACGCCGTCCACCCTTCGAATTCCCTGGATCCACCGGGGCTGGACCCGGCAGAAAGCCTCGTGGGAAAGCCTCGTGGGAAAGCCTCAATGGAAAGCCACGGATCCCTTGATGCACGCGAAGGGAAGCGGGGCACCTGCTACAGCTCGGGTGAAAGCGCACGTGGATGCCCCCACTCGAGTAGAGGACTGACTTCCCTGGGGAGACTCCAGAAGTACCGCAAGATCCATGTCAGCACTGGAGAGGAATCCTCAGGTTCCGGAACTGACTCCACACAAGGTCTTAGGCCCCAGCATCGATGGGAGAGGAATCCGAGAGGCCCCCGAGCAACTCGCATGGGGACTGGCCTTTCCTGAGGCCACCAGAGCGGTCCCTGAGGTCCCGTCGTAAGTCGAGAGCACCTGCCGCAACTCGAGAAAATCCAGGAGGTTCTCCCCTCCAGGCGAGATGAGGCCCATTTCCGCTGAGGCGTCTCGAGGCTAGTCACACCTAACCTCTGGAACTTCCAACGGGTCCTTCACACCCTTGCTGCAACTCAAGAAGTTCCCGACATACCCGTCTCCACTCGAGAGGAAGCACGAGAGTCCCGCCCACATCCAGAGGAGCCCCGTTTCCGCCTCCTAGCTCGAGAGGAGGGATCATTTTCCCTGCGTGGTCGGGAAAGAATTCCCGGCGTTCCCGCGCATCTCAAGAGGAGGCGCTCTCCACAGGAAAGGCGAGAGGAACTCCAGGGTCGTGCCACCATTCCCAGAGTCCCCCAGATGTCTCAGTCCATTCCAGGGAAACCTGTTTTCCCTGCACTGCGTCGACTTTCAAGCGAGGATCGACTCACACCACGGTGGCACGTGGGACAGCCTGTGGGAAAGCCTCGTGGGAAAGCCTCGAGGGAAAGCCACAGATCCCTTGATCCACGCGAAGGGAAGCATGACACTGGTGCTACATCTCGGAGGAAAGCGCACGTGCATGCCCCCACTCGAGACGAGGACTGACTCCTCTGGGGCGACTCCAGACGTACCCCAAGATCCATGTCAGCACTGGAGAGGAATCCTCAGGTTCCGGCACCTACTCCACACAAGGTCTTAGGCCCCGGCATCGACGGGAGAGGAATCCGAGAGGCCCCCGAGCAACTCGCTTGGGGACTGGCCTTTCCTGAGGCCACCAGAGCGGGTCCGTGAGGTCCCCGTCGTAAGTCGAGAGCACCTGCCGCAACTCGAGAAAATCCAGGAGGTTCTCCCCTCCAGGCGAGATGAGGCCCATTTCCCAGAGGCATCTCGAGGCTAATCACACCTGACGTCTGGAACTTACAAAGGGTCTTTCACACCCTTGCTGCAACTCAAGAATTTCCCCGACATACCCGTCTCCACTAGAGGAATCACGAGAGTCCCGCCCTCATCCAGAGGAGCCCCGTTTCCGCCTCCTAGCTCGAGAGGAGGGATCCTTCCCCTGCGTGGTCGGGAAAGAATTCCCGGCATTTCCGTCGCATCTCAAGAGGAGGCACTCTCCACAGGAAAGGCGAGAGGAACTCCAGGGTCGTGCCACCATTCCCAGAGTCCCCCAGATGTCTCAGTCCATTCCAGGGAAACCTGTTTTCCCTGCACTGCCTCGACTTTCAAGCCGAGGATCGACTCACAACACGGTGGCACGTGGGCAGCCTTGTGGGAAAGCCTCGTGGGAAAGCATCGTGGGAAAGCCTTGAGGGAAAGCCACAGATCCCTTGATCCACGCGAAGGGAAGCGTGACACTGCTGCTACAGCCGGGGAGGAAAGCGCACGTGCATGCCCCCACTCGAGACGAGGACTGACTCCACAGGGGAGACTCAGGAAGTACCCCAAGATCCATGTCAACACTGGAGAGGAATCCTCAGGTTCCGGCACCGACTCCACACAAGGTCTTAGGCCGCGGCATCGATGGGAGAGGAATACCGAGAGGCCCCCGCGCAACTCGCATGGGGACTGGCCTTTCCTGAGGCCACCAGATCATGTCCCTGAGGTTCCCGTCGTAAGTCCAGAGCACCTGCCGCAACTCGAGAAAATCCAGGAGGTTCTCCCTCCAGGCGAGATGAGGCCCATTTCCGCTGAGGCTCTCGAGGCTAATCACACCTAACCTCTGGAACTTTCAAAGGGTCCTTCACACCCTTGCTGCAACTCAAGAAGTTCCCCGACATACCCGTCTCGACTCGAGAGGAAGCACGAGAGTCCCGCCACATCCAGAGGAGCCCCGTTTCCGCCTCCTAGCTCGAGAGGAGGGTTCCTTTCCCTGCGTGTTCAGGAAAGAATTCCTGGCCTTCCCATCGCAGCTCAAGAGGGGCGCTCTCTACAGGAAAGGCGAGAGGAACTCCAGGGTCGTGCCACGATTCCCAGAGTCCCCCAGAGATGTCTCAGTCCACTCCAGGGAAACGTGTTTTCCTTGCACTGCCTCGACTTTCAAGCCGAGGAATGACTCACACCACGGTGGCACGTTGGACAGCCATTTGGGAAAGCCTCGTGGGAAAGCCTCGTGGGAAAGACTCGGGGAAAGCCACAGATTCCTTCATCCACGCGAAGGGAAGCGTGACACTACAGCTACAGCTCGGGAGGAAAGCGCACGTGCATGCCCCAACTCGAGACGAGGACTGACTCCCTTAGGGAGACTCCAAAAGTACCCCAGGAACCATGTCAGCACTGGAGTGGAATCCTCCGGTTCCTGCACCGACTCTACACAAGGTCTTAGGCCCCAGCATCGACGGGAGAGGAATCCCGAGAGGCCCCATGCAACTAGCATGGGGACTGGCCTTTCCTGAGGCCACCAGAGCGGGTCCCAGAGGTCCCCGTCGTAAGTCGAGAGCACCTGCCGCAACTAGAGAAAATCCAGGAGGTTCTCCCTCCAGGCGAGATGAGGCCCATTTCCGGTGAGGCGTCTCGAGGCTAATCACACCGAACATCTGGAATTTCCAAAGGGTCCTTCACACCCTTGCTGCAACTCAAGAAGTTCCCCGACATACCCGTCTCCACTCGAAAGGAAGCACGAGAGTCCGGCCCACATCCAGAGGAGCCCCGTTTCCGCCTCCTAGCTCGAGAGGAGGGATCCTTTCCCTTCGTTTTCGGGAAAGAATTCCCGACGTTTCCGTCGCATCTCAAGAAGAGGCGCTCTCCACAGGAAAGGCGAGAGGAACTCCAGGGTCGTGCCACCATTCCCAGAGTCCCTCAGATGTCTCAGTCCAATTCAGTGAAACCTTTTTTCCCTGCACTGCCTCGACTTTCAAGCCGAGGATCGACTCTCACCAAGGTGGCACGTGGGACAGCCTTGTGGGAAAGACTCGAGGAAAAGCCTCGTGGGAAAGCCTCGAGGGAAAGCCACAGATCCCTTGATCCACGCGAAGGGAAGCCTGACACTGCTGCTATAGCTGGGGAGGAAAGCGCACGTGCATGCCCCCACTCGAGACGAGGACTGACTCCCCAGGGGAGACTCAGGACGTACCCCAAGATCCATGTCAGGACTGGAGAGGAATCCTCAGGTTCCGGCACCGACTCCACACAAGGTCTTAGGACCCGGCATCGACAGGAGAGGAATCCCGAGAGGCCCCGAGCAACTCGCATGGGGAATGGCCTTTCCTGAGGCCACCAGAGCATGTCCCTGAGGTCCCCGTCGTAAGTGGAGAGAAACTGCTGCAACTCGAGAAAATCCAGAAGGTTCTCCCCTCCAGGCGAGATGAGGCCCATTTCCAATGAGGCCTCTCGAGGCTAATCACACCTAACCTCTGGAACTTCCAAAGGGTACATCACCCACTTGTTGCAACTCAAGAAGTTCCCCGACATAACCGTCTCCACTTGAGAGAAAGCTCGAGCCTCCCGCCGACATCCAGAGGAGCCCCGTTTCCGCCTCCTAGCTCGAGAGGAGGGATCCTTTCCCTGCGTGTTCGGGAAAGAATTCCCGGCGTTTCCATCGCATCTCAAGAGGAGGCGCTCTCCACAGGAAAGGCGAGAGGAACTCCAGGGTCGAGCCACCATACACAGAGTCCCCCAGATGTCTCAGTCCATTCCAGGGAAACCAGTTTTCCCTGCACTGCCTCGACTTTCAAGCCGAGGATCGACTCACACCACGGTGGCACGTGGGACAGCCCTGTGGGAAAGCCTCGTGGGAAAGCCTCCTGCAAAACCTCGATGAAAGCCACAGATTTCTTCATCCACGCGAAGGGAAGCATGACACTGCTGCTACAGCTCGGGAGGAAAGTGCACGTGCATGACCTAAGTCGAGACGAGGACTGAATCCCCTGGAGACTCCAGAAGTACCCCAAGATCCATGTCAGCACTGGAGAGGAATCCTCAGGTTCCGGCACCGTCTCCACACAACGTCTTAGGCCCCGGCATCGACGGAGAGGAATCCCGAAGGGCCCCTAGCAACTCGCATGGGGACTGGCCTTTCCTGAGGCCACCAGACCAGGTCCCTGAGGTCCTCGTCTAAAGTCGAGAGCACCTGTGGCAACTCTAGAAAATCCAGGAGGTTCTCCCCTCCAGGCGAGATGAGGCCCATTTCCGCGGAGGCGTCTCGAGGCTAATCAACCTGGCCTCTGGAACTTCAAAGGGTCCTTCACACCCTTGCTGCAACTCAAGAAGTTCCCGACGTACCCCTCTCCACTCGAGAGGAAGCACGAGAGTCCTGCCCACATCCAGAGAAGCCCCCGTTTCCGCCTC
>NW_017198668.1:0-19727 GCF_001704415.2 Capra hircus | reverse complement strand
GGAATTCCCAAGGGTCGTGCCGACAATGCCAGCAGTCCCCACAGATGTCTCGCATTCCAGCCGGAAACCTGTTTTCCCTCACTGCCTCGCTTTCAAGCGAGGATCGACTCACACCACGGTGGCACGTGGGACAGCCCTGTGGAAAGCCTCGTGGGAAAGCTGGAAAGCCTCGGGGAAAGCCTCGGGGAAAGCCCACGATCCCTGATCCACGCGAAGGGAAGCGTGACACTGCTCGCTACAGCTCGGAGGAAAAGCCCAGCTGGCATGCCCCCAGATCCGAGACGAGGACTGACGCCCCTGGGGAGACTCCAGAAGTACCCCAGATCCATGTCAGCACTGGAGAGGAATCCTCAGGTTCCGGCAACGACTCCACACAAGGACTTAGGCCCCGGCATCGACGGGAGAGGAATCCCGAGAGGCCCCGAGCAACTCGCATGGGGACTGGCCTTCCTGAGGCCACCAGAGCGGGTCCCTGAGGTCCCGCTCGTAAGTGGAAAGCACCTGCCGCAACTCGAGAAAATCAGGAGGTTCTCCCCTCCAGGCAGATGAGGCCCATTTCCGCTGACGAGCGTCTCGAGGCTAATCACACTAACCTCTGGAACTTCCAAAGGGTCCTTCACACCCTTGCTGCAACTCAAGAAGTTCCCCGACATACCCGTCTCACTCGAGAGAGAACACGAGAGTCCCGCCCACATCCAGAGGAGCCCCGTTTCGCCTCATAGCTCGAGAGGAGATCCTCCCTGCGTGTCGGGAAAGATTCGGCGTTCCCGTCGCATCTCAGAGGAGGCGTCTCTCACAGGAAAGGCGAGAGGAAACTCCAGGGTCGTGCCACCATTCCCAGAGTCCCCAGATGTCTCAGTCCTCTTGCAGGGAAACCTGTTTTCCCTGCACTGCCTCGACTTTCAAGCCGAGGATCGACTCACACCACGGTGGCACGTGGGACAGCCCTGTGGGAAAGCCTCGTGGGAAAGCCTCGAGGAAAGCCAAAGCGGATCCCTTGATCCACGCGAAGGGAAAGCGCGACACTGCTGCTACAGCTCGGCGAGGAAATGACACGTGCATCCCCACTCGGAAAGGACTGATCCCCTGGGGAACTCCAGAAGTACCCAAGATCCATGTCAGCACTGGAGAGGAATCCTCAGTTCCGGCACCGCACTCCACACAAGTCTTAGGCCGGCATCGACGGGAGAAGAATCCCGCAGAGGCCCCCAGCAACTGCATGGGGACTGGCCTTTCCTGAGGCCACCAGAGCGGGTCCCTGAGCGTCCCGTCGTAAGTCGAAGCCCTACCGCAACTCGAAAAATCCAGGAGTTCTCCCTCCAGGCGAGATGAGCCCATTTTCCGCTGAGGCGTCTCGAGGCTAATCAACCTAAACCCTGGAACTTCCAAAGGGTCCTTCACAACCTTGCTGCAACTCAAGAAGTTCCCACGAATACCCGTCTCCCTCGAGAGGAAGCACCGAGAGTCCCGCCGCACATCCAGAGGACCCGTTTCCGCCTCCTAGCTCGAGAGGAGCGATCCTTTCCTGCGTGTGGAAAGAATTCCGGCGTTCCGTCGCATCTAAGAGGAGGCGCTCTCCCACAGGAAAGGCGAGAGGAACTCCAGGGTCGTCCACCATTCAGAGTCCCCCAGATGTCTCAGTCCTTCCAGAGGAAACCTGTTTCCCTGCACTGCCTCGACCTTCAAGCCAGAGGACGACTCACACGGTGGCACGTGGGACAGCCCTGTGGAAAGCCTCGTGGGAAAGCCTCGAGGGAAAGCCTCGAGGAAACACAGACCACTTGATCAAACCGCGAACGGGAATGCCTTGCTACAAGCTCGGGAGAAAGCGCCACGTGCATGCCACATCGAGACGAAGACTGACTCCCCTGGGGAGACTCCAGATGTACCCCAAGATCCATCAGCACTGGAGAGGAATCCTCAGGTTCGGGCACCGCATTCCAAACACAAGGTCTTAGCCCGGCATCGCCAGAGGAAGGAATCCGAGAGGCCCCAGCAACTCGCAAGTGACTGCGTTCCTGAGCGGCACCAGAGCGGGTCTGAAGTCCCGCCGTCGTAATGGAGAGCACCTGGCGAACTCAGAGAAAATCCAGGAGGTTCTCCCCTCAGCGAGATGAGGCCCATTTCGCTGAGGCGTCTCGAGTCAATCACACCTAACTTCTGAACTCCAAAGGCGGCTCTTCACACCCTTGCTGCAACTCAAGAAGTCCCCGACATACCCTCTCCACTCGAGAGCGAAGAACGAGAGTCCGCCCACATCCAAGGAGCCCGTTCCGCCTCCTAGCTCGAGAGAGAGCGATCCTTTCCCTGCTGCGTCGGAAAGAATCCGGCGTTCCGTCCATCTCAATAGGAGGCGCTCTCCACAGGAAAGGCGAGAGGAACTCCAGGTCGTGCACCATTCCCAGAGTCCCCCAGATGTCTCAGTCCATTCCAGGGAAACCTGTTTTCCCTGCACTGCTCGACTTTCAAGCCGAGGATCGACTCACACCACGGTGGCACGTGGGACAGCCCTGTGGGGAAAGCCTCGTGGGAAAGCCTCGTGGGAAAGCCTCGAGGGAAAGCCACAGATCCCTTGATCCAAGCGAAGGAGAAGCGTGACAGCTGCTTACAGCTCGGGCAGGAAAGCGAACGTGCATGCCCCACTCGAGACGAGGACTGACTCCCCTGGGCGGAGACTCCAGAAGTACCCAAGATGGCTCATGTCAGCACTGGAGAGGAATCCTCAGGTTCCGCACCGACTCCACACAAGGTCTTAGGCCCGCATCGAAGCGAGAGGAATCCCGAGAGGCCCCGAGCAACTGCGCATGGGGACTGGCCTTTCCTGAGGCCACCAGAGCGGGTCCCTGAGGTCCCCGTCGTAAGTCAGAGCACCTGCCGCAACTCGAGAAAAATCCAGGAGTTCTCCCTCCAGCGCAGATGAGGCCCATTTCCCTAGGGTCTCGAGGCTAATCACAGCTAACCCCTGGAACTTCCAAAGGGTCCTTCACACCCTTGCTCAACTCAAAGTTCCCCACATACTGCTCCACTCGCAGAAGGAAGCACGAGAGTCCCGCCCACATCCCAGAGGAGCCCCGTTTCCGCCTCGTACCTCGCGGTCAGGTATCTTTTTCCTGTATGTTCCGGAAAGAATTCCAGGTGTTCCCGTCGCATCTCATGAGGAGGCGCTCTCCCAAAGGAAAGGCGAGAGAAACTCCAGTGTTGTGCCATCATTCCAAGAGTCCCCCAGATATCTCAGTGTGCCGGGGTCCTGCCCCGCTGGATCCAGGGAATTCGACGGATGGACGGCGTTGACGTGGAAAGTCTTGTGTATTTATTAATGTAAGATGAGATTAAGAAATTATAGGGTAGTAAGAAGATTAACTGGAGGAAAAAAGGCCTGAATAGCTAGGTTTACGCGGAAGGCCAATAAAATTCCGACAAGGAATTTTCTGGCGGATTCTGGGAATGGTGGCACGACCCTCGAGTTCCTCTTGCCTTTCCTGTGGAGAGCGCCTCCTCTTGATTGAGGCGCCGGGAACGCCGGGAATTCTTTCACGACCACACAGGGAAACGATCCCTCCTCTGGATCTATCAGGCGGAAACGGGGCTCCTCTGGATGTGGGCGGGACTCTCGTGGCTTTCCTCTCGAGTGGAGACGGGTAGTGTCGGGGAACTTCTTGAGTTGCAGCAAGGGTGTGAAGGACCCTTTGGAAGTTCCAGATGTTAGATGTGATTAGCCTCTAGACGCCTCAGCGGAAATGGGCCTCATCTCGCCTGGTGGGGAGAACCTCCTGGATTTTCTCGAGTTGCGGCAGGTGCTCTCGACTTACGACGGGGACCTCAGGGATCCGCTCATGGTGGCCTCAGGAAAGGCCAGTCCCCATGCGAGTTTGCTCGGGAGCCTCTCGGGATTCCTCTCCCGTCGATGCCGGGGCCTAAGACCTTGTGTGGAGTCGGTGCCGGAACCTGAGGATTCCTCTCCAGTGCTGACATGGATCTTGGGGTACTTCTGGAGTCTCCCCAGGGGAGTCAGTCCTCAGTCTCGAGTGAGGGCATGCACGTGCGCATTTCCTCCCGAGCTGTAGCAGCAGTGTCACGCTTCCCTTCGCGTGCATCAAGGGATCTGTGGCTTTCCCTCGAGGCTTTCCCCGAGGCTTTCCCACGAGGCTTTCCCACAGGGCTGTCCCACGTGCCACCGTGGTGTGAGTCGATCCTCGGCTTGAAAGTCGAGGCAGTGCAGGGAAAACAGGTTTCCCTGGAATGGACTGAGACATCTGGAGGACTCTGGGAATGGTGGCACGACCCTGGAGTTCCTCTCGCCTTTCCTGTGGAGAGCGCCTCCTCTTGAGATGCGACGGGAACGCCGGGAATTCTTTCCCGACCACGCAGGGAAAGGATCCCTCCTCTCGAGCTAGGAGGCGGAAACGGGGCTCCTCTGGATGTGGGCGGGACTCTCGTGCTTCCTCTCGAGTGGAGACGGGTATGTCGGGGAACTTCTTGAGTTGCAGCAAGGGTGTGAAGGACCCTTTGGAAGTTCCAGAGGTTAGGTGTGATTAGCCTCGAGACGCCTCAGCGGAAATGGGCCTCATCTCGCCTGGAGGGGAGAACCTCCTGGATTTTCTCGAGTTGCGGCAGGTGCTCTCGACTTACGACGGGGACCTCAGGGACCCGCTCTGGTGGCCTCAGGAAAGGCCAGTCCCCATGCGAGTTGCTCGGGGCCTCTCGGGATTCCTCTCCCGTCGATGCCGGGGCCTAAGACCTTGTGTGGAGTCGGTGCCGGAACCTGAGGATTCCTCTCCAGTGCTGACATGCATCTTGGGGTACTTCTGGAGTCTCCCCAGGGGAGTCAGTCCTCGTCTCGAGTGGGGGCGATGCACGTGCGCTTTCCTCCCGAGCTGTAGCAGCAGTGTCACGCTTTCCTTCGCGTGGATCAAGGGATCTGTGGCTTTCCCTCGAGGCTTTCCCACGAGGCTTTCCCACGAGGCTTTCCCACAGGGCTGTCCCACGTGCCACCGTGGTGTGAGTCGTATCCTCGGCTTGAAAGTCGAAACAGTGCAGGGAAAACAGGTTTCCCTGGAATGGACTGAGACATCTGGGGGACTCTGGGAATGGTGGCTCGACCATTGGAGTTCCTCTCGCCTTTCCTGTGGAGAGCGCCTCACTCTTGAGATGCGACGGGAACGCCGGGAATTCTTTCCCGACCACGCAGGGAAAGGATCCCTCCTCTCGAGCTAGGAGGCGGAAACCAGGGCTCCTCTGGATGTGGGCGGGACTCTCGTGCTTCCTCTCGAGTGGAGACGGGTATGTCGGGGAACTTCTTGAGTTGCAGCAAGGGTGTGAAGGACCCTTTGGAAGTTCCAGAGGTTAGGTGTGATTAGCCTCGAGACGCCTCAGCGGAAATGGGCCTCATCTCGCCTGGAGGGGAGAACCTCCTGGATTTTCTCGAGTTGCGGCAGGTGCTCTCGACTTACGACGGGGACCTCAGGGACCCGCTCTGGTGGCCTCAGGAAAGGCCAGTCCCCATGCGAGTTGCTCGGGGGCCTCTCGGGATTCCTCTCCCGTCGATGCCGGGGCCTAAGATCTTGTGTGGAGTCGGTGCCGGAACCTGAGGATTCCTCTCCAGTGCTGACATGGATCTTGGGGTACTTCTGGAGTCTCCCCAGGGGAGTCAGTCCTCGTCTCGAGTGGGGGCATGCACGTGTCGCTTTCCTCCCGAGCTGTAGCAGCAGTGTCACGCTTCCCTTCGCGTGATATCAAGGGATCTGTGGCTTTCCTCGAGCTTCCACGAGGCTTTCCCACGAGGCTTTCCCACAGGGCTGTCCCACGTGCCACCGTGGTGTGAGTCGATCCTCGGCTTGAAAGTCGAGGCAGTGCAGGGAAAACAGGTTTCCCTGGAATGGACTGAGACATCTGGGGGACTCTGGGAATGGTGGCACGACCCTGGAGTTCCTCTCGCCTTTCCTGTGGAGAGCGCCTCCTCTTGAGATGCGACGGGAACGCCGGGAATTCTTTCCCGACCACGCAGGGAAAGGATCCCTCCTCTCGAGCTAGGAGGCGGAAACGGGCTCCTCTGGATGTGGGCGGGACTCTCGTGCTTCCTCTCGAGTGGAGACGGGTATGTCGGGGAACTTCTTGAGTTGCAGCAAGGGTGTGAAGGACCCTTTGGAAGTTCCAGAGGTTAGGTGTGATTAGCCTCGAGACGCCTCAGCGGAAATGGGCCTCATCTCGCCTGGAGGGGAGAACCTCCTGGATTTTCTCGAGTTGCGGCAGGTGCTCTCGACTTACGACGGGGACCTCAGGGACCCGCTCTGGTGGCCTCAGGAAAGGCCAGTCCCCATGCGAGTTGCTCGGGGGCCTCTCGGGATTCCTCTCCCGTCGATGCCGGGGCCTAAGACCTTGTGTGGAGTCGGTGCCGGAACCTGAGGATTCCTCTCCAGTGCTGACATGGCATCTTGGGGTACTTCTGGAGTCTCCCCAGGGGAGTCAGTCCTCGTCTCGAGTGGGGGCATGCACGTGCGCTTTCCTCCCGAGCTGTAGCAGCAGTGTCACGCTTCCCTTCGCGTGGATCAAGGGATCTGTGGCTTTCCCTCGAGGCTTTCCCACGAGGCTTTCCCACGAGGCTTTCCCACAGGGCTGTCCCACGTGCCACCGTGGTGTGAGTCGATCCTCGGCTTGAAAGTCGAGGCAGTGCAGGGAAAACAGGTTTCCCTGGAATGGACTGAGACATCTGGGGGACTCTGGGAATGGTGGCACGACCCTGGAGTTCCTCTCGCCTTTCCTGTGGAGAGCGCCTCCTCTTGAGATGCGACGGGAACGCCGGGAATTCTTTCCCGACCACGCAGGGAAAGGATCCCTCCTCTCGAGCTAGGAGGCGGAAACAGGGCTCCTCTGGATGTGGGCGGGACTCTCGTGCTTCCTCTCGAGTGGAGACGGGTATGTCGGGGAACTTCTTGAGTTGCAGCAAGGGTGTGAAGGACCCTTTGGAAGTTCCAGAGGTTAGGTGTGATTAGCCTCGAGACGCCTCAGCGGAAATGGGCCTCATCTCGCCTGGAGGGGAGAACCTCCTGGATTTTCTCGAGTTGCGGCAGGTGCTCTCGACTTACGACGGGGACCTCAGGGACCCGCTCTGGTGGCCTCAGGAAAGGCCAGTCCCCATGCGAGTTGCTCGGGGGCCTCTCGGGATTCCTCTCCCGTCGATGCCGGGGCCTAAGACCTTGTGTGGAGTCGGTGCCGGAACCTGAGGATTCCTCTCCAGTGCTGACATGGATCTTGGGGTACTTCTGGAGTCTCCCCAGGGGAGTCAGTCCTCGTCTCGAGTGGGGGCATGCACGTGCGCTTTCCTCCCGAGCTGTAGCAGCAGTGTCACGCTTCCCTTCGCGTGGATCAAGGGATCTGTGGCTTTCCCTCGAGGCTTTCCCACGAGGCTTTCCCACGAGGCTTTCCCACAGGGCTGTCCCACGTGCCACCGTGGTGTGAGTCGGATCCTCGGCTTGCAAAGTCGAGGCAGTGCAGGGAAAACAGGTTTCCCTGGAATGGACTGAGACATCTGGGGGACTCTGGGAATGGTGGCACGACCCTGGAGTTCCTCTCGCCTTTCCTGTGGAGAGCGCCTCCTCTTGAGATGCGACGGGAACGCGGGGAATTCTTTCCCCGACCACGCAGAGAAAGGATCCCTCCTCTCGAGCTAGGAGTCGGAAACGGGTCTCCTCTGGATGTGGGCGGGACTCTCGTGCTTCCTCTCGAGTGGAGACGGGTATGTCGGGGAACTTCTTGAGTTGCAGCAAGGGTGTGAAGGACCCTTTGGAAGTTCCAGATGTTAGATGTGATTAGCCTCCAGACGCCTCAGCGGAAATGGGCCTCATCTCGCCTGGAGGGGAGAACCTCCTGGCATTTTCTCGAGTTGCGGCAGGTGCTCTCGACTTACGACGGGGACCTCAGGGACCCGCTCTGGTGGCCTCAGGAAAGGCCAGTCCCCATGCGAGTTGCTCGGGGGCCTCTCGGGATTCCTCTCCCGTCGATGCCGGGGCCTAAGACCTTGTGTGGAGTCGGTGCCGGAACCTGAGGATTCCTCTCCAGTGCTGACATGGATCTTGGGGTACTTCTGGAGTCTCCCCAGGGGAGTCAGTCCTCGATCTCGAGTGGGGGCATGCACGTGCGCTTTCCTCCCGAGCTGTAGCAGCAGTGTCACGCTTCCCTTCGCGTGCATCAAGGGATCTGTGGCTTTCCCTCGAGCCTTTCCCCGAGGCTTTCCCACGAGGCTTTCCCACAGGGCTGTCCCACGTGCCACCGTGGTGTGAGTCGATCCTCGGCTTGAAAGTCGAAACAGTGCAGGGAAAACAGGTTTCCCTGGAATGGACTGAGACATCTGGGGGACTCTGGGAATGGTGGCACGACCCTGGAGTTCCTCTCGCCTTTCCTGTGGAGAGCGCCTCCTCTTGAGATGCGACGGGAACGCCGGGAATTCTTTCCCGACCACGCAGGGAAAGGATCCCTCCTCTCGAGCTAGGAGGCGGAAACCAGGCTCCTCTGGATGTGGGCGGGACTCTCGTGCTTCCTCTCGAGTGGAGACGGGTATGTCGGGGAACTTCTTGAGTTGCAGCAAGGGTGTGAAGGACCCTTTCGAAGTTCCAGAGGTTAGGTGTGATTAGCCTCGAGACGCCTCAGCGGAAATGGGCCTCATCTCGACTGGAGGGGAGAACCTCCTGGATTTTCTCGAGTTGCGGCAGGTGCTCTCGACTTACGACGGGGACCTCAGGGACCCGCTCTGGTGGCCTCAGGAAAGGCCAGTCCCCATGCGAGTTGCTCGGGGGCCTCTCGGGATTCCTCTCCCCTCGATGCCGGGGCCTAAGATCTTGTGTGGAGTCGGTGCCGGAACCTGAGGATTCCTCCCCAGTGCTGACATGGATCTTGGGGTACTTCTGGATTCTCCCCAGGGGAGTCAGTCCTCGTCTCGAGTGGGGGCATGCACGTTCGCTTTCCTCCCGAGCTGTAGCAGCAGTGTCACGCTTCCCATCGCGTATATCAAGGGATCTGTGGCTTTCCCACGAGGCTTTCCCACAGGGCTGTCCCACGTGCCACCATGGTGTGAGTGGATCCTCGGCTTCAAAGTCGAGGCAGTGCAGGGAAACAGGTTTCCCTGGAATGGACTGAGACATCTGGGGGACGCTGGGAATGGTGGCACGACCCTGGAGTTCCTCTCGCCTCTCCTGTGGAGAGCGCCTCCTCTTGACATGCGACGGGAACGCGGGGAATTCTTTCCCCACCACGCAGAGAAAGGATCCCTCCTCCCGAGCTAGGAGTCGGAAACGGGTCTCCTCTGGATGTGGGCGGGACTCTCGTGCTTCCTCTCAAGTGGAGACGGGTATGTCGGGGAACTTCTTGAGTTGCAGCAAGAGGTGTGAAGGACCCTTTGGAAGTTCCAGATGTCAGATGTGATTAGCCTCCAGACGCCTCAGCGGAAATGGGCCTCATTTCGCCTGGAGGGTAGAACCTCCTGCATTTTCTCGAGTTGCGGCAGGTGCTCTCGACTTACGCCAGGGACCTCAGGGACCCGCTCTGGTGGCCTCAGGAAAGTCCAGTCCGCATGCGAGTTGCTCGGGGGACTCTCGGGATTCCTCTCCCGTCGATGCCGGGGCCTAAGACCTTGTGTGGAGTCGGTGCCGGAACTGAGGATTCCTCTCCAGTGCTGACATGGATCTTGGGGTACTTCTGTAGTCTCCACAGGGGAGTCAGTCCTCATCTCGATTGGGGCCATGCACGTGCGCTTTCCTCCCAAGCTGTAGCAGCAGTGTTGCGCTTCCCTTGACGTGGATCAAGGGATCTGTTGCTTTCACTCCAGGCTTTCCCACGAGGCTTTCCCACAGGGCTGTCCCACGTGCCACCGTGGTGTGAGTTGATCCTCGGCTTGAAAGTCGAGGCAGTGCAGGGAAAACAGCTTTCCCTGGAAAGGACTGAGACATCTGGGGGACTCTGGGAATGGTGACACGACCCTTGAGTCCCTCTCGCCTTTCCTGTGGAGAGCGCCTCCTCTTGAGATGCGACGGGAACGCCGGGAATTCTTTCCCGACCCCGCAAGGAAAGGATCCCTTGTCTTCAGCTATGAGGCGGAAAAGGGGCTCCTCTGGATGTAGGCGGGACGCTCGTTCTTCCTCTCGAGTGGAGATGGGTATGTCGAGGAACTTCTTGAGTTGCAGCAAGGGTGTGAAGGACCCTTTGGAAGTTCCAGAGGTTAGGTGTGATTAGCCTCGAGATGCCTCAGTAGAAGTGAGCCTCACCTCGCCTGGAGGGGAGAACTTCCTGGATTTTCTCGAGTTGCGGCAGGTGCTCTCAACTTACGACGGGGACTTCAGGGACGCACTCTGGTGGCCTCAGGAAAGGCCAGTGCCCATGCGAGTTGCTCGGGGGCCTCTCGGGATTCCACTCCCATCGATGCCGGAGCATAAGGCCTTGTGTGTAGTCGGTGCCGGAACCTGAGGATTTCTCTCCAGTGCTGACATGGATCTTGGGGAACTTCTGGAGTCTCCCCAGGGGAATCAGACCTCGTCTCGTGTGGGGGCATGCACGTGCGCTTTCCTCCCTAGCTGTAGCAGCAGGGTCACGCATCCCTTCGCGTGGATCAAGGGATCTGTGGCTTTCCCTCGAGGTTTTCACACGAGGCTTTCCCACGAGGCTTTCCCACAGGGCTGTCCCACGTGCCACCGTGGTTTGAGTCGAAAATC
Source organism: Capra hircus (assembly GCF_001704415.2). NCBI lineage: Eukaryota > Metazoa > Chordata > Mammalia > Artiodactyla > Bovidae > Capra > Capra hircus. The sequence continues at coordinate 9,030 of NW_017198668.1, read as the reverse complement.
GGCTTGAAAGTCGAGGCAGTGCCGGGAAAACAGGTTTCCCTGGAATGGACTGAGACATCTGCGGGAATCTGGGAATGGTGGCACGACCCTGCAGTTCCTCTCGCCTTTCCTGTGGAGAGTGCCTCCTCTTGAGATGCGACGGGAACGCCGGGAATTCTTTCCCGACCACGCAGGGAAAGGATCCCTCCTCTCGAGCTTGGAGGCACAAACGTGTCTCCTCTGGATGTGGGCGGGAGTCTCGTGCTTCCTTTCGAGTGGAGCCGGGTAAGTCGGGGAACTTCTTGAGTTGCAGCAAGGGTGTGAAGGACCCTTTGGAAGTTCCAGAGGTTAGATGTGATTAGCCTCCAGACGCCTCAGCGGAAATGGGCCTCATCTCGCCTGGAGGGGAGAACCTCCTGGATTCTCTCGAGTTGCGGCAGGTGCTCTCGACTTACGACGGGGACCTCAGGGACCCGCTCTGGTGGCCTCAGGAAAGGCCAGACCCCATGCGAGTTGCTCGGGGGCCTCTCGGGATTCCTCTCCCGTCGATGCCGTGGCCTAAGACCTTGTGTGGAGTCGGTGCCGGAACCTGAGGATTCCTCTCCAGTGCTGACATGCATCTTGGGGTACTTCTGGAGTCTCCCCAGGGGAGTCAGTCCTCGTCTCGAGTGGGGGCATGCACGTGCGCTTTCCTCCCTAGCTGTAGCAGCAGGGTTGCGCTTCCCTTCGCGTGGATCAAGGGATCTGTGGCTTTCCCTCGAGGCTTTCCCACGAGGCTTTCCCACGAGGCTTTCCCACAGGGCTGTCCCACGTGCCACCGTGGTGTGAGTGGATCCTCGGCTTCAAAGTCGAGGCAGTGCAGGGAAAACAGGTTTCCCTGGAATGGACTGAGACATCTGGGGGACTCTGGGAATGGTGGCACGACCCTGGAGTTCCTCTCGCCTTTCCTGTGGAGAGGGCCTCCTCTTGAGATGCGACGGGAACGCGGGGAATTCTTTCCCCACCACGCAGGGAAAGGATCCCTCCTCTCGAACTAGGAGTCGGAAACGGGTCTCCTCTGGATGTGGGCGGGACTCTCGTGCTTCCTCTTGAGTGGAGACGGGTATGTCGGGGAACTTCTTGAGTTGCAGCAAGGGTGTGAAGGACCCTTTGGAAGTTCCAGAGGTTAGATGTGATTAGCCTCCAGACGCCTCAGCGGAAATGGGCCTCATCTCGCCTGGAGGGTAGAACCTCCTGCATTTTCTCGAGTTGCGGCAGGTGCTCTCGACTTACAACAGGGACCTCAGGGACCCGCTCTGGTGGCCTCAGGAAAGGCCAGTCCGCATGCGAGTTGCTCGGGGGCCTCTCGGGATTCCTCTCCCGGTGATGCCAGGGGCCTAAGATCTTGTGTGGAGTCGGTGCCGGAACCTGAGGATTCCTCTCCAGTGCTGACATGGATCTTGGGGTACTTCTGGAGTCTCCCCAGGGGAGTCAGTCCTCGTCTTGAGTGAGGGCATGCACGTGCGATTTCCTCCTGAGCTGTAGCAGCAGTGTCACGCTTTCCTTCGCGTGCATCAATGGATCTGTGGCTTTCCCGCGAGGCTATCCCAGGAGGCTTTCCGATGAGGCTTTCCCACAGGGCTGTCCCACGTGCCACCATTTTGTGAGTCGATCCTCGGCTTGAAATTCGACGCAGTGCAGGGAAAACAGTTTTCCGTGGAATGGACTGAGATATCTGGGGGACTCTGGGAATGGTGGCACGACCCTGGAGTTCCTCTCGCCTTTCCTGTGGAGAGCGCCTCCTCTTGAGATGCGACGGGAACACCGGGAATTCTTTCCCGACCACGCAGGGAAAGGATCCCTCCTCTCGAGCTAGGAGGCAGAAACGGGGCTCCTCTGAATGTGCCCGGGACTCTCGTGCTTCCTCTCGAGTGGAGACGAGTATGTCGGGGAACTTCTTGAGTTGCAGCAAGGGTTGAAGGACCCTTTGGAAGTTCCAGATGTTAGATGTGTTTAGCCTCAAGACGCATCAGCGGAAATGGGCCTCAACTCGCCTGGAGGTGAGAAACCTCCTGGATTTTCTCGAGTTGCGGCAGGTGCTCTCGACTTACGACGGGGATCTCAGGGACCCGTTCTGGTGGCCTCAGGAAAGGCCAGTCCCCATGCGAGTTGCTCGTGGGCCTCTCGGGATTCCTCTCCCGTCGATACCGGGGCCTAAGACCTTGTGTGGAGTCGGTGCCTGAATCTGAGGATTCCTCTCCAGTGCTGACATGGATCTTGGAGAACTTCTGGATTCTTCCCAGGGGAGTCAGTCCTCGTCTCGAGTTGGGGGCATTCACGTGCGCTTTCCTCCCGAGCTGTAGCAGCAGGTGTCACGCTTCCCTTCGCAAGGATCTAGGGATCTGTGGCTTTCTCTCGAGGCTTTCCCACCAGGCTTTCCAACGAGGCTTTCCCACAGGGCTGTCCCACGTGGCACCGTTTAGTGAGTCGATCCTCGGCTTGAAAGTCGAGGTAGGGCAGGGAAAACAGGTTTCCCTGGAATGGACTGAGAATTCTGGGGGACTCTGGTTGGAGGGTCCTCTCGCCTCTCCTGTGGAGAGCGCCTCCTCTTCAGAAGCGACGGGAACGCCGGGAATTCTTGAATGGCCACGCAGGGAAAGGATCCCTCCTCTCGAGCTATGAGGTGGAAACGGGCCTCCTCTGGATGTGGGCGGGACTCTCGTGCTTATTCTCGAGTGGAGACGGGTATGTCGGGTAACTTCTTGAGTTGCAGCAAGGTTGTGAAGGACCGTTTGGAAGTTCCAGAGGTTAGGTGTGATTAGCCTCGAGACGCCTCATGGGAAACGGGCGTCATCTCGCCTGGAGGGGTGAACCTCCTGGATTTTCTCGAGTTGCGGCAGGTGCTCTCGACTTACGACGAGGACCTCAGGGACCCGCTCTGGTGGCCTCAGGAAAGGCCAGTCACCATGCGAGTTCCTCGGGGACCGGTCGGGATTTCTCTCCCGTCGATGCCAGGGCCTAAGACCTGTGAGTGGAGTAGGTGCCCGCAACCGGAGGATTCCTCACCTATTTGACATGGATCTTGGGGTACTTCTGGAGTCTCCCCAGCGGAGTCTGTCCTCGTATCGAGTGGGGGCATGCACGTGCTCTTTCCTACCGAGCTGTAGCAGCAGTGTCCCGCTTCCCTTCGCGAGGATCACGGGATCTGTGGGTTTCCCTCGAGGCTTTCCCACAGGGCTGTCCCACGTGCCACCGTGGTGTGAGTCTATCCTCGGCTTGAAAGTCGAGGCAGTGCAGGGAAAACAGGTTTCCCTGGAATGGACTGAGACATCTGGGGGACTCTGGGAAATGGTGGCACGACCCTGGAGTTCCTCTCGCCTTTCCTGTGGAGAACGCCTCCTCTTGAGATGCGACGGGAACGCCGGGAATTCTTTCCCGAACACGCAGTGAAAGGATCCCTCCTCAAGATCTAGGAGGCGGAAACGGGGCTCCTCTGGATGTGAGCGGGACTCTCGTGCTTCCTCTCAAATGGAGACGGGTATGTCGGGGAACTTATTGAGTTGCAGCAAGGGTGTCAATGACCCTTTGGAAGTACCAGAAGTTAGGTGTGATTAGCCTCGAGACACCTCAGCAGAAATGGGCCTAATCTCGCCTGGAGGGGAAAACCTCCTGGATTTTCCCGAGTTGTGGTAGGTGCTCTCATCTTACGACGGGGACATCCGGGACCCGCTCTGGTGGCCTCAGGAAAGGCCAGTCCCCATGCGAGTTGCTCGGGGGCCTCTCGGGATTCCACTTCCGTCATTGCCGGGATCTAGGTCCCTGTCTGGAGTCCGTGCTGGAATCTGAGGATTCCTCTCCACGGCTGACATGGATCTTGGGGTACTTCTGGAGTCTCCCCAGGGGAGTCAGTCCTCGTCTCGAGTGGGGGCATGCACATGCGCTTTCCTCCCGAATGTAGCAGCAGTGTCGAGCTTCCCTTCGCGTGGATCAATGGATCTGTTGCTTTCCCTCGAGGCTTTCCCACGAGGCTTTCGCACAGGGCTGCCCACCTGCCACCATGGTGTGAGTCGATCCTCTGCTTGAAAGTCGAGGCAATGCAGGGAAATCAGTTTTCCCTGGAATGAAATGAGACATCTGGGGGAGTCTGGGAATGGTGGCACGACCCTGGAGTTCCTCTCGCCTTTCCTGTGGAGAGCGCCTCCTCTTGAGATGCGACAGGAACACCGGTAATTCTTTCCCGTCCACCCAGGGATTGGATCCTTCCTCTCGAGCTAGGAGGCGGAAATGGGGCTCCTCTGGATGTGGGCGGGACTTTTGTGCTTCCTCTCGAGTGGAGACGGGTATGTCGGGGAACTTCTTTAGTTGCAGCAAGGGTGTGAAGGACCCTTTGGAAGTTCCAGAGGTTAGGTGTGATTAGCCTCGAGACGCCTCAGCGGAAATGAGCCTCATCTCGCCTGGAGGGGAGAACCTCCTGGATTTTCTCGAGTTGCGTCAGGTGCTCTCGACTTACGACAGGGACCTCAGGGACCCGCTCTGGTGGCCTCAGGAAAGGCCAGTCCCCATGCGAGTTGCTCGGGGGCCTCTCGGGATTCCTCTCCCGTCGATGCCGGGGCTTAAGACCTTGTGTGGAGTCGGTGCCGGAACCTGAGGATTCCTCTCCAGTGCTGACATGGATCTTCGGGTACTTCTGGAGTCTCGCCAGGGGAGTCAGTCCTCGTTTCGAGTTGGGGCATGCACGTGCGCTTTCCTCCTGAGCTGTAGCAGCAGTATCACGCTTCCCTTTGCATGGATCAAGGGATCTGTAGCTTTCCCTCGAGGCTTTCCCACTTGGCCTTCCCATGAGGCTTTCCCACAGGGCTGTCCGACGTGCCACCGTGGTGTGAGTCGATCCTCGGCTTGAAAGTTGAGGCAGTGCAGGGAAAACAGGTTTCCCTGGAATGGACTGAGACATCTGGGGGATTCGGGGAATTGTGGCACGACCCTGGAGTTCCTCTCGCCTTTCCTGTGGAGAGCGCCTCCTCTTGAGATGCGACGGGAATACCGGGAATTCTTTCCCAACACACAGGTAAAGGATCACTCCTCTCGAGCTATGAGGCGGAAACGGTGCGCCTCTGGATGTGGGCGGTACTCCCGTGCTTCGTCTCGAGTGGAGACGGGTATGTCGGGGAACCTCTTGAGTTGCAGCAATGGTGTGAAGGACCTTTTGGAAGTTCCAGAGGTTAGATGTGATTAGCCTCGAGACACCTCAGCGGAAATGGGCCTCATCTCGCCTGGAGGGGAGAACCTCCTGGATTTTCTCGAGTTGCGGCAGGTGCTCTCGACTTACGACGGGGACCTCAGGGACCCGCTCTGGTGGCCTCAGGAAAGGCCAGTCCCCATGCGAGTTTCCCTGGGGACTCTCGGGATTCCTCTCCCGTCGATGCCGGGGCCTAAGACCTTGTGTAGAGTTGGTGCCGGAACCTGAGGATTCATCTGCAGTGCTGACGTGTAACTTGGGGTACTTCTTGAGTCTCCTCAGGGGAGTCAGTCCTGGTTTCGATTTGGGGCATGCACGTGCGCTTTCCTCCCAAGCTGTATCAGCAGTGTCATGCTTCCCGACGAGAGGATTAAGGGATCAGTGGCTTTCCCTCGAGGCTTTCCCACGAGGCTTTCCCTCAGGGCTGTCCCACGTGCCACCGTGGTGTGAGTCGATCCTCGGCTTGAAAGTCGAAGCAGTGCAGTGAAAACAGGTTTCGCTTGAATGGACTGAGACATGTGTGGGACTCTGGGAATGGTCGCACGACCCTGCAGTTCCTCTCGCCTTTCCTGTGGAGAGCGCCTCCTCTTGAGATGCGACGAAAACGCCGGGAATTCTTTCCCGACCACGCAGGGAAAGGATCCCTCCTCTCGAGCTAGGAGGCGGAAACGTGGCTCCTCGTGATGTGGGCGATACTCTTGTGCTTCCTCTAGAGTAGAGACGGGTATGTCGGATAACTTCTTGAGTTGCAGCAAGGGTGTGAAGGATCCTTTGGAAGTTCCAGAGTTTAGGTGTGATTAGCCACGAGACGCCTCAGAGGAAATGGGCCTAATCTCGCCTGGAGAGGAGAACCTCCTGGATTTTCTCGAATTGCGGCAGGTGCTCTCGAGTTACGACGGGTCCTCAGGGACCCCTCTGGTGGCCTCAGGACAGGCCAGTCCCCATGCGAGTTACCAGGGGGCCTCTAGGGATTCCTCTCCCATCGATGCCGGTGCCTAAGACCTTGTGTGGAGTCGGGGCCAGACCCTGAGGATGCCTCTCCAGTGCTGACATGAATCTTTCCGTACTTCTGGAGTCTCACCAGGGAAGTCAGTCCTCATCTCCCGTGAGGGCATGCAGCTGCCATTTCCTTGCGAGCTGCAACAGCAGTGTCACGCTTGCCGACGTGTGGATCAAGGGATCTGTCGCTTTCCATTGAGGCTTTCCCACGAGGCTTTCCAACAGGGCTGTCCCACGTGCCACGGTGGTGTGAGTCGATCCTCGGCGTGAAAGTCGAGGCAGTGCAGGGAAAACAGGTTCTTCTGGAATGAACTTAGACATCTGGGGGACTCTTGGAATGCTGACAAGGCCCTGGAGTTCCTCTCGTCTTTCCTGTTGAGAGCGCCTCCTCTTGAGATGCGACGGAAAGGCCGGGAATTCTTTCCCGACGACGAAGGGAAAGGATCCCTCTTCTCGAGCTACGAGGCGGAAACGGGGCTCCGCTGGATGTGGGCGGGACCCTCGTCCTTCCTCTCGAGGGGAGATGGGTATGTCGGAGAACTTCTTGACTTGCAGCAAGGGTGTGAAGGACCCTTTCGAAGTTCCAGAGGTTAGGTGTGATTAGCCTCGAGACGCCTCAGCGGAAATGGGCCTCATCTCGCCTGGAGTGGAGAACCTCCTGGATTTTCTCTAGTTGCGGCAGGTGCTCTCGAGTTACGACGGAGACCTCAGGGACCCGCTCTGGTGACCTCAGGAAAGGCCAGTCCCCATGCGAGGTGCTAGGGGGCCTCTCAGGATTCCTCTCCCGTCGATGCCGGGGCCTAAGACCTTGTGTGGAGTCGGGACCAGAACCTGAGGATTCCTCTCCAGTGCTAACATGGATCTTGGCGTACTTCTGGAGTCTCCCAAGTGGCGTCAGTCCTCGTCTCGAGTAGGGGTCATGCACGTGCGCTTTCCTCCCGAGCGGTAGCAGCAGTTTCACGCTTCCCTTCTCGTGGATCAAGGAATCTGTGGCTTTCCCTGGAGTCTTTCCCATGAGGCTTTCCCACAGGGCTATTCCACTTGCCATCATGGTGTGAGTCGATCCTCGGCGTGAAAGTCGAACCAGTGCAGAGAAAACAGGAACCTCCTTCCCCACAGTAGGGGGTACACTGTCCCCTTGGGCGGGTATCTCCAGGGCACTCGCGCTGGGGGTTCGCCCGCGGAGGTGCAGGCCTCAGGCTCCACGTGAGAAAAGCCCCAAATGGCATTAGCTGCCAGTCCAGACGCTGTCCCCTCAGGTCTCTGGCCGGAGCCTTGGGCTCCAGGCAACTCAAAGCCCTCGGGGGTGGCACTCTGTGACTGCTGTAGGGAAAGGACGCCAAGAGCCCACGGAGGAGTTGGGGAGGGGGCATGGGGGAAACGGAGGCGAGGACAGCGTGGGATCTAGGTGGAGGCGCTGGAGAGAGCATCTGGTGTCCCGGAATGCCTCGGAGGAGCCAGCGGGGGACAGTCGAGGACCAGGGACCTGTGGATATGTGAAAAGGCGGGAAATCCCAGAGCAAGGCAGGCTGGGAAAGGGGGCGTTGGTGGCCAATTCAAAGGGACCTTGGGGCGTTTCCTGGGCGGTGAGCTCCCTTGGCACTGCTGAGGGCCCCTGATTGATCCACCCGGCGTTGATCCCACCCCCCGCTGCGAGGGAGGGCCACAAACCAAAGTGCGCGAACTGCCCGCCCAGCCCGACGGGGATCTTGGCGGTCCAGGGCTCAGCCGTGCCCCGGGAAATGCCCACTCGCTCCACTGGACTCCGTCCAGGGTCTCTGCTTGGAAAGAGGCCAGGGGCGGCCCCCTCCATCAACCCACCCAAACCCTATTGACGTCAATGGTGGCGGAGACGCCTCCCGTTCTCCAGAGTCCTAAGCTGCTGGGTCCCCGCCCACTCGGCCAGCAGTCTGCAGCGTGCCCGTGTGCCTCTCCCACCATGGCTTCGTCCGGCTCCTCCAGCACCTCAAGCGGTACGTTTGCCCTCGGTCCCTGTGGTCGGATCACATCTCAGGGGATTTGCGGGTGGCCTGGGCAAGGGCTCTCGGCCAATGTGTTGACCCCCCTCCCACCCGAGAACGGCTGGGACCCATCGGCCAGGCCCGGGGTTCCGAGGCGTCAGGTGTGCCCAAATTCGGAGGGCGTGGCATCGTTCGTTCATCTTGCTCCTTTGGCACACACATGGCTTCTCCGTTCTCTTTTCTGGGAAGACAGTGCTGTTTCAGGGGGCGTGCTGCGGGGGCGGGGGCCGGGGTTGCGGGGTGGTGGGAGCGGGTGCTGTGCTGGGATGAGGCCCTTTATCCTCACATCTTCCTGTGGGAATGGGAGTCGGGGAGCTCTGTGGCCTTGCTGCCTTCAGTGGCTTCCTCTGCACAGGGGCCTAGTGGCTTCTGCCTTTTGTCAGGCGTTACGGGGTTTGGGCTTCGCTTTGGTGGCCTTGGCCTTTGCCTTGGCCTGGGCCTTGGCCTTGCCCTTGGCCCTTGCCTTGGTCTTGGGCTTGGCCCTTGCCCTGCTCTTGGAACTTGAACTTGACCTTGACCTTGAACTTGGCCTTGACTTTGAACTTGAAATTGGCCTTGACCTTGACCTTGAACTTGAACTTGACCTTAGACCTTGACCTTGAACCTTGAACTTCAACTTGAACTTGAACTTGACCTTTGAACTTGAACTTGACCTTGACTTGACTTGAACTTGAACTTGAACTTGACTTGAACTTGAACTTGACTTGAACTTTTGACCTTGTACTCTGAACTTGACCTTGACCTTGACCTTGAACTTGACCTTGAAACCTGAGACCTTGAATTGACTTGACCTTGACCTTGACCTTGACCTTGAAA
>NW_017198667.1:0-7607 GCF_001704415.2 Capra hircus | reverse complement strand
GATGCTCAAAAGGAGCTTCAGCCTACCTTCTAACAACTCGCGTTTTTTGTTCCCTTGCTGCGCCAGCCGAAACACGAAGCACACGCGCCAATGTGAAGTACCGTAACTAATACTCTCACAATATTAATTGTTTTGCTTCATTCATGTGAAAAACGAACCATCCATGGCCCTAAGTTGCTAACAATAGTGAGGGACAAGTCTAGCAACATCACATGCGGGTCCAAAGTAAAAATGCTTGACCCCAAGACTTGCTTGTATGTCCATAACCTAATGTCCCAGAGAAAAAATCACAAAAAAAAATCATTACCAATGAGCAAAGCCCACAAATCCTAAGTACCCAGCACTAAAGTTTAAGACTTTACCTACTTCGTGCCCCATTACGATCCCTTTCACCTAAATTTGTCAGTTTCTTCCAACAACGTAAAGAGCCGCCGTTCTAACAAGTAAATAGACCATATATCCGTATAAATAGTGTTTTCATCTAAATTTTGCCATGTCTACTACATTTATTGTACACACCCTTGAGCGAATCCCCTCAAGTCTTTTAATAATATACAAATGACTTGATAGAAGCCTATCAGCCAATAGCATACAAAATCATGTAACAATTTAAGTAATTAATGTTCGCAAATTACGCAAATATTTATAGAGTTTAAAGAGTGACGGAGTGCAGTGGACAAAGAGAGAACCCACTAGATAATATATACGACATTCTGAGAAATAGGTGACTGGACTACTGAATGCCGGGAAAATAGTCATAGACCACCCCGAACAGCGTGGATGAAATTATGTCTCCACTCCTCAGGACCTTTTCCATAATAAAAGAAAGCAAACGACTTAATCTACCTGCAGGGAGCAGACTTTTGATTGATGTATGTATGGAAAAACCACTAAGCACATCATGAAGAAGAATACGCGACAGATCCAGAGTATTTACAGAAATTTTGGCCGACAAACGAGATCAGCATATGGAGAGTACCACCATCGTTCCACAGCCCCGTTGGATCCCGCGCGTAGCATTCAGTCAGCGGTACAACTTGCGATCCTGGAAAGTCGATTATATAGATATAAAACAGATGAAAAGAATATGCATTTAAGAAAAAGAGAGTCAAAGAAGGGTCGACTTATAACCTATATTCCATCTTGATCTTCTAATACCAGACTCCCAGCAAGCCTCAGTACAACGCTCTTCACTGTTCATGTAAGCACAGCCAACCCTCTAGTAAGCAGGAGGTGCCCACAGTGCATCCTCACAGGGTCTTAGAAGCCCAGGCAAGAAAGTCAACCTCATCGAGCCCCATCACTCGCAGGTGTCAGCCTGAAAACAAGAAATAAGTGGGCTATAACATGACACATGGAAAGAATTTCTGATGTGGTTAAATCAAAGGCGACAACTTTTTTCCCACATACACTATACGAGTTAATGTATATTCATAAAGACATAATGGGTAAAGGATATGGAAAACGTAGCAGCAAGTATTGGCTCAACAATGAAACCTCCACCAGTACTATTCTAATAACTTTCTTAACTCCCCACAAGGCTCTATATTTTTAATTTATAGGCTTCATGTGCCTCTAACGGTTGGGAGGCATAAACAATCACATGCATAGCTTCAGGAGTCTGAACAAAACCTGTCAGGCTAGCTAGAAAATCATCAGAGGGGTTTAGATTGGAACACTCTTATAATGTCCAGGAGAATTATTAACTAAAGCTCTAAGTTGTTTCCTTCAGATAAAGGTGGTCGGGGATAGCACCCTGTTAATGTTAGAGGTGTTGATGAAAGACATTAAATAATAAAACAGACAGTTTTCTTGTTCTGGGGTAGATGCTTGAGCACGTCCAGGGATCCTTTGTGTCCTGATCTGCTTGCCCATCAGGTCTCTCCACATGGCCTTGCATGGGTGGGGATTGATTCAGGGAGTCCCTCGAGTCCTGATTCCACCTTGCCCATCAGGCCTCACCGCATGACCTTTTCATGGATGGGATCTCCAATGCTGTCTCCTGGCAGAGAGAGTGTCTGAATATTTATTATGGTTAACAAAAGAAAAACTGGACACCTCAAGTGAAGTAGATTGAGATATTTTTCTATCAATGGGAAGATGCAAGAATCTGGGCTCCTTGAAATAATTCCTTGATAAGCACCTTAATTAGGGCTAGTAACTGTTGTTTTTTGTCTCAAGTCAGTTCTTTGGGCAACACTGCTGGCAGCTGCAGTAACTAAGGACTTGATAGTGGGAAACTATTTCATCAAGAGTTGCCCCAGGTTTCACATTTATGGATGGTTGCAATGGCTTATTACTTGATGATTGCAGCATCCTTTGTTTACTGATATGGCTGGTAAATTTATTTTCACAGTGTGCTCTATTCTCTACAACCTGAGAAAAAGTTGCAATCTCTACAAAGATTCTTATACTCTCACAGAAGGTGACTATGTGCTTCTATCTCAACAGGACATACAGAGTATGGACTATCACTTCAGTTCAGTTTAGTCGCTCAGTCGTGTCCGACTCTTTGCGGCCCCATGAATCACAGTACGGCAGGCCTCCCTGTCCATCACCAACTCCCGGAGTTCACTCAGACTCATGTCCATCGAGTCAGTGATGCCATCCAGCCATCTCATCCTCTGTCACCCCCTTCTCCCTCCTGCCCCCAATCCCTCCCATCATCAGAGTCTTTTCCAATGAGTCAACTCTTCACATGAGGTGGCCAAAGTATTGTAGTTTCAGCTTTAGCATCATTCCTTCCAAAGAAATCCCAGGGTTGATCTCCTTCAGAATGGACTGGTTGGATCTCCTTGCAGTCCAAGGGACTCTCAAGAGTCTTCTCCAACACCACAGTTCAAAACATCAGTCTTCAGCACTCAGCCTTCTTCACAGTCCAACTCTCACATCCATACATGACCACTGGAAAAACCATAGCCTTGACTAGACGGACATTAGTCGGCAAAGTAATGTCTCTGCTTTTGAATATACTATCTAGGTTGTCATAACTTTTCTTCCAAGGAGTAAGTGTCTTTTAATTTCATGTGTGGCAATCACCATCTGCAGTGATTTTGAGCCCAGAAAAATAAAGTCTGACACTGTTTCCACTATAATTTAGTCCATACTAAAGTGCCGTGAAAATACCTTACAGGTTTAGCACAAATCCCAACGAGACAGGAAACTGAAAGCAAAATATAAATTTGAAGAACACGACCAGAAAGACTTGGATCAAGGAAGGTAAAATAGATTTATATAAGTAAAATTAAAAATTATGTTCCTACAGTGATATATTCAAATAGGCATATATATGCATACTGTGTAAGTATTTATCTCTACTCATATACACACACACATATATTTCCATAAGTATCTGAACTTTCTGCAATATTCAAAAAAGTCTTTACATGATGGCATAACTCAAGTCTTAGTATTTTCAATCAACCAAATATGTTCTATGAAAATAAAGAAACAGAGCCAAAATTTAAAAATGGATAAATGCTTGCTAATTTGTTAATGTATGGAAAATTAAACAAGACATTCCTAAAGAACCAATATTGTAAAGTGTCAGTCACATGGAAAGATAGGTAATTTTCTTGAGGTGAATGTAAGTAAAGCACTTTTAGCAAATCATCAGATCCTGCAAAAGTACATACCTGACTTTGTATATCTCCTGAAAAATATATACTGCTACCCATAGACAGCAAAATTATGTACCTAAACTGTCAACATATACATATGCATGTATAGGTGTTGCAGTAAATAGATATATATACATATATGTATATTTAAAATCATGTGCCTACCATGATATGTTCAAATAGGCATATATATGTATACTGTGTAAGTATTTATCTCTACTCATAAACACACACACACATAAGCAGGGTGACCATATACATACTTTGCGTACTCCTTCTCCTATTTGGAACTAGTCTGTTTCTCTATATCCAGTACTAACTTTTGCTTTCTGACCTGCGTATGTGTATTTCCGTCTCTTTCAGAATCTTCCATTGTTTATTTGATCCACAGAGTCAAAGGCTTTGGCATAGTCAATAAAGCAGAAATAGATTTTTTTTTTTTTTTCTGGAACTCTCTTCCTTTCTCCATGATCCAGCAGATGTGCAATTTGATCTCTGGTTCAACTGCCTTTTCTAAAACCAGCTTGAACATCTGGAAGTTCGTGTTTACATATTGCTGAAGCCTAGCTTGGATAATTGAGCATTACTTTACTAGTGTATCAGATGAGTGCAATTGTGCAGTAATTTGAACATTTTTTGGCATTGTGTTTCTTTAGGATTGCAATGAAAAGTGACCACCACTGCTGAGTTTCCCATATTTTGGCATATTTAGTGCAGCAATTTCACAGCATCATCTTTCTTTTTTTTTTTTTATGTGAGAATAACTTTTTTTTAAAATTTTATTTATTTTCAATTTTTAAATCTTTAATTCTTACATGCCGTTCCCAAACATGCGTAACATCTCTCTGGGTCATCCCCATGCACCAGCTCCAAGCATGCTGTATCCTGCATCAGACATAGACTGGCGATTCAATTCTTACATGATAGTACATGTTAGAATGTTATTCTCCCTAATCATCCCACCCTCTCCCTCCCTCGGAGTCCAAAAGTCCATTATACACATAGCATCTTCTTTCATGGCTTGAAATAGCTCAACTGGAATTCCATCACTTCCACTAGCTTTGTTAGTAGCGACACTTTCCAGTGCCCACTTGACCTCACATTCTAGGATGTCTGGTCCTAGGTGAGTGATCCCACCATCGTGATTATCTGGGTCGTGAAGCTCTTCTTTGTACACTTCTCTTGTGTATCCTTGCCACCTCTTCTTATATCTTCTGCTTCGATTTGGTCCATACCATCTCTATCCTTTATCAAGCCCATCTTTGCTTGAAATGTTCCCTTGGTATCACCACTTTTCTTGAAGGGATTTCTTCTCTTTCCCATTCTGTTGTTTTCCTCTATGTCTTTGCATTGATCACTGAGGAAGGCTTTCTAATCCTTTCTTTGTTTAGAACTCTGCATTATATATGTATATCTTTCCTTATCTGTTTGCTTTCTGACTCTCTTCCTTTCACAGCTATTTGTAAGGCCTCCTTAGATAGCTATTTTGCTTTTTTGCATTTCCTTTCTGTGGGGTCTCTCTTGATCCTTGTCTCCCATACAATGTTACAAACCCCGTCCATAGTTAACAGGAATGCTGTCTATCAAATCTAGTCCCTTAAGTCTATTTCTCATTCGACTATATAATCATAAGCATTTGATTTAGGTGTTACGTGAATGGTCTAGTGGTTTTCCCTACTTTCTTAAATTTAAGTGAATTTGACAAAAAAAAAAAAAACAGTTAATGATGTGAGCCACACTCAGGTACAATTCATGTTTTTGCTGACTGTACAGATCTTCTCCATCTTTAGGTGGAAAGAATAGAATCAATCTGATTTCGGTGTTCACCATCAAGTCAGGTTCATTTGTAGAGTCTTTTCTTGTGTTGTTGGAAGAGGGTGTTTGCTATGAGCAGCTCATTCTCTTGGCAAAATTCCGTTACTGTTTGGCGTGCTTCTTTCCATATTTCAAGGCCAAACTTGTGTGTTACTCTGTTTCTTTAATTCCTACTTTTGCATTCCAATCCCCTATAATGAAAATGATATATTTTTTGGGTGTTAGTTCTAAAAGGTCTTGTAGGTCTTCATAGAACTGTTCGACTACATCTTCTTCAGGGCTACTAGTTGGATCATAGACTTGGATTACTGTGACATTGAATGGTTTTCCTTGGAAATGAACCAAGATCATTCTGTCGTTTTTTAGATTGCATTCAAGTACTGCATTTTCGGACTCTGTTGTTGACCATGATGGCTACTCCATTTCTTCTAAGGAATCCTGCCCACAGTAGTAGATATAATGGTCATCTGGTTAAATTCACCCTTTCCAGTCCATTTTAGTTCGCTGATTCCTAGGACATTGACGTTCACTTTTGCTATCTCCTGTTTGAACCCTTCCAATTTGCCTGATGACCTGATATTCAGGATCATATGCAATATTGCTGTTTACAGCATTGGATCTTACTTCTATCACCAGTGACATCCCACAACTGGGTATTGTATTTGCTTTGACTTGATCCCTTCTTTCTTTCTAATGTTATTTCTCCTCTGATCTCCAGTAGCATACTGGGAACCTACAAACACGGGAGTTCCCCTTTCAGTATTCAATCATTCTGCCTTTTCATACTCTTCATGGGCTTCTCAAGGCAAGAATACTGAAGTAGTTTGCCATTCCCTTTTCAGTGGACCACATGACCTCCATCATGACCACACATCCCGCTTGGCCCCACATGGCATGGCTTAGTTGCATTGAACTAGACAGGGGTGTGGTCCATGTGATCAGATCGGTGAGTTGTTTGTGATTATGGTTTCAGTGTGTTTGCCCTCTGATACCCTCTCACAACACCTAGCATGTTACTTGGGTTTCTCTTACCTCGAACTTGGGGTATCTCTTCACGGGTGCCCCAGCAAAGCACAGCCACTGCTCCTTACCTTGGACTAGATATCTGCTCACAGCGCCCCTGCTGACCTTGACCATGTAGTAACTCCCTCGGCCTCCTGTGCCCATGCAGCCACCACTCTTTGGCCTTAGTTCTTCTCTGTCTCAGGTATTCTACTGTTGGCTCCACCAGGGTGTTGTTAATCTCATAATGCACTGATTATTACTGCTTGACTCTTCTTAATTTCTTCTAGATCCATGGTAAACATGTTTATTTCTTCTCATTCCAGGCCTCCAGTGTATTTACTGGCAACATTACATAGCTTTCAAGATTTTGGTCATGTTTACTATCATTAGTCTGAATTCTTTTTCAAGAAAACTTCCTGTCTAGTCTTCTTTGTTTGTTTTTGTGGGTTTTTATCAGTTATCTTCACCAGCTGCATGTTTCTCTCCCATTTCATTCTGTCTCGATTGCTGTGGTTTGGGTCTCTTTTTCTGCAGGCTGGAGGTTATGGCTCCACTTTTTGTGGAAACTGTCCTTTGTGGTGGGATGGATCCAGTGACTTGTCAAGGTTTAATGCTTTGTGGAATTTGTGTCTGTGCAGTGGCCAGGCAGATCTGTATCTCTTCTTTCTGAAGTGCAATGAATTGTCCATGGATTGTGCTTTGGGTGTTTGTGGGTTTGCTATGGCTTCATGCACCCCTTTAATAATATTCACAGTTGTGTTTCTCTTTTGCTGGAGAATAGCTGTGGGTTCTCTTGTACTGAATGCTGGCTCGAGTGCTGAGATGGCTTTCCATGTAGACATGGAAACTCTGGGTTGTTCTTTAATGTCCTGAGGTAGGGAATTCAATGTTGATCTAAAGTTCTGAATCGATGTCTTGACCTCTGGGTTTCTGTCCCCAGGTTACAGTAGCATCAAAAAGCCACATGCACACAAATACAGAAGATGAATCCCCAGGTTAATGGTGACAAAACTCTCCTCATCCTAAAAGAATCAAAGGATTCACAGAGTTCCAGAGAGCAGAGAAAAAGGAGGAGGAGAAAGAGGTGTCTAGGAGGAGATAGGAGAGAGTTTAAAAGGGGAGAGAGCAATCAATTCAGGAAACAAATCCATAAGTGAAATCAGATCG
>NW_017198666.1:0-7607 GCF_001704415.2 Capra hircus | reverse complement strand
ACGAAATGATGGACCGCATGCCATGATCTCCGTTTTCTGAATGTTGAGCTTTAGGCCAACGTGTTCACTCTCCTCTTTCCCTTTCCTCAAGAGGCTTTTCAGCTCCTCTTCCCTTTCTGCCATAAGGGTGGTGTCCTCTGCATATCTGAGGGATCGCTATCTCTCCCGGCCATCTCGAGTCCAGCTTGCGTGTCTTCCAGTCCAGCGCTCTCTCTCACGATGTCCTCTGCATAGAAGTGAAATAAGCAGGGTGACAATATACAGCCTTGACGTCCTCCTTTCCCAATCTGGAACCCAGTCTGTCGGTCCATGTCCAGTTCTCACTGTGGCTTCCTGACCTGCCTACGGATTTCTCAAGAGGCAGGTCAGGCGGTCTGGGATTCCCGTCTCTTTCAGCCTTCAGAGAGACAGAAAAGGAGGGAGGGGCAGACCGTTCCTTCTGGGGCTCTGTCGTCCCTCGAATCCAAACACTCATCGGGCGGAGGTTCACGTGCGGTGGGCTGGAGTGGGGTGGGGACGGCGGCCTACTCCGAACCCTAGCAGTTTTCCCTCCTCTGTCCCTTGCCTGGAACCTAGGAAAAGCTGAGCTGGTGTCTGTGTGCGTGAGTGCGTGCACGTACACGTGTACGTGAGAGACGGCACGTTGTGCGTGTGCGTGTGCATGGACGTGAGAGGAAAAGGGAGAAAAAGAAAAGAAAGGGGAAAAAAAAAAAAAAAAAAACCAGAAGGAGGGAAGGACGAAATAGGTTCGGTAGTAGGGCCTCCATGTCGTGGAAAGAGTTTCTGAGCACAGATCCTCCGTTCAGTGAATCGGCGATCGTATCTCCTCTACAGGAGGCCGTGATGTCGATGGACGGGTCCGGGAAAGCAGGCCTGGGGTGCGAGCCATCGGGTATTTTCTTTCCCTCAGAGGCACTTGTAGGGAAACCAAGGAAACACACAGGTTCATCCCTGGAGCGGATTCGAGACACCAGTCGGCGCAGGGAGAGGCAGTCTAGGAGACGGATTTCTAGACGTCAGGGTCGGGTCCTGGAGGGGTTGCCATGTCCTTCTCCAGGAGGCCTTCCTGGCCCAGGGACGGAAGCCGGGTCTCCAGGAGTGCATCCCCGCGTTTCTCAAAAAGACCCTCTGGGCCCCTAAGGAACCTGTGGCAATCACGATCGCCAAGGAGATGAGAATCCTCCACGGAGAGTTTCCGAAGTCTGGAAGGACCAGATCGAGAGAAAAAGAGAAAGGATTCCCTTCTGCCCACAGGGGTGTTGTACGAAGGGACCAAGGGATGTCCGTCTTTCCAAATTCACAGTTTCAACATTGTGTCCTTTCGGTCCTCTGTTTTCTCTTTGTATCTGGAAAGCAACAGGTGGAACGGTATAGGTCCTTCATTATTTTATGTTTCTTTCTGTCTTTTTCCGCGCCGCCGCGCCGACCGTCCCGCTCCGTCCGTGTCCCCTCCATCTGTCTTCTCTCTGTCTCTGTCGCTTTTCACTCAGGTTAGGGAATTTAAAAAAAGAAAAAAAGGAGGAATCTGTATTTCTGCAGGTCAGGAAGCTACAGTTAGAACTAGACATGGAAACCCAACAGGCTGGTTCCAAATAGGGAAAGGAGTCCATCAAGGCTGTCTATCGCCACCCCTGCTGATTTAACCTACAGGCTGAGTACACATCATGAGAAACGCTGGGCTGGATGAAGCGCAAGCGGGAGTCAAGATTGCCGGGAGAACGATCAATCACCTCAGATAGGCACATGATACCACCCTTATGGCAGAAATGAAGTCTGGGCGGGGGGCGGGGGGGGGGGGGGGCGCGGGGAGGGGCGTTCCAAAGTCATGCTCGTTTCAGGTGTTCAGATTCTTTTCCCTCAGAGGTTCATGCAAAGTCATACGTCTACTTTCCCGTGCTGGCATAGGATCCTGGTGCTCTTGGATTGTTCTGACGTACAGTTTACGTGTCCACGTTCAACCCGACCTCCTAAGTGGACCGCCTGCTCCTCCCCGCCCCCAATCCTTTTTTTCCTCAAGAAGTCAGGCATCCACTTCAGCATCCTATTCCTCAGTTCACCCAACCCCACGAAAGAAGTCATTCCTCAAGCTTTCCCATCGGTTCTCTCCACCTCGCCTGATGATGGCGGGGGACCGGAAGACTGACCGTTCTGAAGAATTTCGCAAGAGCTCTGGGGGAAGGCTCCTACGATCTGCTCGGTGAAGTGGGTGGCGTGTCAATCCGCAGAGACCGTGGAAGGTATGCCCCAAGTGGCAAACACCATCGCTTTCCGTCTCGGTCCGTTTGCTTGTCTGCAGCGAGGGACGGAAGGGAGGCTTCCACCTTCCACAGAGAAAGCTATCCCTAGCGTCCCAAGCATGTTTGACCACCACCCCACCCCGCCGCCCCAGGTGACAGGCGTGACAGGTCAGACCGTAGCCATCGTCACGTCAAGGGTGTACGCACAACAGGCAGACTCATCCGAAAGGCACCCTGTCCTGTGAAGGGGGAGGGAGGGGAGGGAGGGGCAGAGGGAGGGCGAGGAAGGGAAAGAGAAAGAGAGGGACAGGGACGCACACACTGGGGGCGGAGGGGGTGGGGGGAGGCTGTCGGGGGGGGGGGGGGACCAGCCTGAGGAACTCCGCCCATGGCCAAGGTCACGAGGAAGGAGGCTTGGCACACGCAAAGGCGTGATCAAGCCTCAGGAAACCCCCCGCTCCCGAGCATCTACCCCCAAAGCCAGAGTCTCCCTAGAAATGAGGAGTCCAGCGGGTCGGTCAGGAACGACGTGGGTGAAGGGTGTTTCACGTGTCGGGCCGATCACGACGGCTCATTCCCGGCCCTGGGGGTGACGAGGGCGTCTCAGGTCAAACCTCTCCGCCGACAGACCAGCTCGCGTGACAGGGTCACCCACCCTCCCGCCACGACGCACACGAGCGTCGCCTCCCTCTCCACCGTACACAGCACAGAGAGTCTGGGAGTCTCTGGAGAGTCTTCACGAGCACAGGGCTTTTCTCACGGTCGAGTCCACGATGGCCGCCAGGCCTCCATATCCTTAGGCACCTGGGAATCGATGAATCCATGTCGTTGGAATGCAGAAAAGGAAAGAGAGTCGTTCTTAAGGGAAGCAAGACTAGACTTTTTGAGTGAAGGAATGGTCTCTTTGGGAATAGATCCCTGTCCTTTGTGATCCATCCCTGTGTCCTTGCTATGCAAACAGGTCACTCCATCACTCTCCGAAGACGACATAGACCTTCAGGGCAACATCGGGGAAAGGATTTTCGTGGGTTGGGCTGATGGTTGCTGCTCCATCTCCATATTCCCTGCCCTTATCGTGAATATAACTAGCATCGAGGAGACATAAGGAGTCCCCTTTCAGACGACTCATGTGAACTTTGGGTTCGATCCGTTCCTTTCTTGATTGGAACTCACGACACCCTCACCCTACAGGAATGTCACTTTATCTGGAGGGTGGTGCCTGGTTTAAGAAAAAAAACACCCTTGGAACACAGAAGTGTTTTGGGGATCAGAAAGAAAGGATCGTCACATGTCAGCAGGCCTCGCGGCCAGAAGAGGAGGTCATATCCCTAAGACCTGGGTTTTTTGTTTTTTTTTTTTCTTTTCGTACATTTACGTGAAGCACCTGATTCTGAGAAAGGTCGGGACTCCTGGCCCCCACGGGACTCTGTATTCATCCCTATATGTCACAGAAGGGATAGAAGCAAACCCCACACGAAAGAAATCGGATCCGTTTCCGGAAAGACTGATACCCGCATGTCGCTTCTTTCCTGCTCCCCGTTTCTCTGGCCGAATCCCAAGGGATTCAGCCTCTTTTCCTCCGCTCATTTTCCTACGACACTATCCGTTTCTAATCTCTCTATATCTCTGTCATTCGATACGTACGTATCCAAGGACGCCAACGCCGTCCCCACCTTCGAATTCCCTGCATCCGACGGGGCTGGACCCCGGCAGGAGGCGGCGTGCGGTGGTGTGTCTGGGGCACGCGCAGGTGCCGCTGCGTGGGTGTGTGTGGGGGGTGGGTGGGTGGGGGGGGGGTAATGTGTGCGGTGTGTGTATAGGTTCCACGTGAGGCCGAGCGTGTGTCGGGTGGGCACCATGGGTGTGTGCGTGTGGGATGAGCCTGTGGGTGTGGGCGTGGCCGTGGCCGGAAGGGGGTGGGGCGTGCAGAGACAGTGGCCCAGAGACACAGCCAGGCAAAGGACAACGCAGTGTGCGTGCGTGTAGGGGGTAGGGGGGAGTGTGTGGTGTGCGGCCTGTGCGAGCGGGGTGCGAACGAGCTGCGTGTGTGTGTGTACGTGTCTGGGGTCGGGATGTGTGTGTGCGCTGTGTGCAGGTGGGGTGTGTGTGCGGGTATGCCTGTGGTGCGTAGGGTGCGCCTGTGGTTGTGGGTGTGGCGGGTGGGGGGGGGGTGTGAGGCGCGGAGAAACAGCTAGGCAAAGGACAAGGCAGTGTGTGTGTGTGGTGGAGGGGGGGGTGCGGGAGAGGTAGGGGGCAGGGTATGTGTGGTGGCGTGGTGTGTGCGGGCATGGGGTGTTTATGGGGGTGGGTGTGTGCGCGCGTGTGCGTGTGTGTGTGTGTGTGTGTGTGTGTGGCGCTGGGGGCGGGGCGGGGCGGGGCGGGGCGGGGCGGGGGGGGGGAGTGTGGCTACGCATGTGGTGTGTGGGCAGAGACAGAGGAGCGGGGGACAGTCACAGCCAGGCCAAGGACAACGCAGTGTGTGTGGGGTGGGGGGGAGGGGGGGAGTTTGTGGTGTGTGGCGTGTGCCGCCGGGCTGGGTGTGTGTGTGTGTCTGGGTGGATATGTGTGTGTGCGCAGTGTGCAGGCGGGGTGTGTGTGCGGGTATGCGTGCGATGTGTAGGGTGCCGCTGCGGGTGTGGGTGTGGGTGTGGCCTGTGGGTGCGAGGGGTCACGGTGGCGCAGAGACAGAGGCCCAGAGACACAGCTAGGCAAAGGACAAGGCAGTGTGTGGGGGGGCGGGGAGGGCGGGATGTGTGCGCGGGCGTGTTGTGTGCCCTCGTCGAGGGGTGTTTATGGGCGGGGCTGGGTGTGGCCTCAGCGTGTGGCGTGTGGGCAGAGACAGAGGGGAGGCGGAGAGTCACAGCCGGGCCGAGGACAACGTAGTGGGGTGGCGGCGGGGAGGGGAGGGGAGGAGCGTGCGGTGTGGGGCGTGTGCGGGCGGGGTGCAAACCGGCTCGGTGTGTGTGTGTGTGTGTGTGTGTGTGTGTGTGTGTGTGTCTGGGGTCGGGATGTGTGTGTGCACTGTGTGCAGGCGGGGGTGTGTGTGCGGGTATGCGTGTGGTGTGTAGGGTGCGCCTATGGGTGTGGGTGTGGTGGAGGGTGGGTAGCGCAGAGACACAGCTAGGCACAGGACAAGGCAGTGTGGGGGGGGGGGGGGCGGGGGGGCGGGATAGGTGGGGGAGGCGGGGTATGTGTGGTGGGGGCGTGGTGTGTGCGGGGGTGGGGGGTTTATGGGCGGGGGGTGTGTGGCTACGCATGTGGTGTGTGGGCAGAGCCAGAGGAGGGGGAGACAGCCACAGCCAGGCCAAGGACAATGCAGTGTGTGTGTGTGTGTGTGTGTGTGTGTGTGTGTGTGTGTGTGTGTGTGTGTGTGTATGGGGGAGCGGGGGGAGTGTGTGGTGTGTGGTGTGTGGTGTGTGGTGTGTGGCGTGTGCGGGCCGGGTGCGTACGGGCTGGGGGTATGTGTGCGTGTGCGTGTGCGTGTGCGTGCGTGCGCGTGCGTGCGCGTGCGTGTGTGTGGCGGGGGGGGGGGGGGTCCGGGATGTGTGTGTGCACGCGCTGGGTGCAGGCGGGGTGTGTGTGCGGGTATGCGTGTGGTGTGTAGGGTGTTCCTGTGGGTGGTTCGGGCAGAGACAGAGGCAGAGAGTCGCAGCCAGGCAAAGGACGACGCAGTGGGTGTGTGGTATGGGCATGGTGTGTGTGTGGGGGGGGGGGTGGGGGCGGTCCTGCGTGTGGTGCGTGTGGTGTGTGTGGTGGGCGGGCAGAGACAGATCGAGTCAGGCAAAGGATCACGTGCATGGATGGATATCCCGCATCATCTGCTTGTGTTTTCTGAGCTCGTTCAGCACCTCCGAGATCAAGACCACTCCCATGAAATGTGAGTCTGCCCCCACCAGCCAGCACTTGTCTTTGGCCAGGCAGACAGGGGGAGTGTTCCGAGTTTGGGGGGGGGGGCGGGGTTCGCGACGTGCTGTCACCAGGCCAGCTTGGGTCCTCGCGTTCTGCCCCTGAACCTGACTGGAGCAAGTGGATCCGTGTGATCTGTCGTGGCTCTGTTTGAAATCCTCGGCGGGAGAAGGAAGATTTTCACCCCATGCCAGGGGAGACAAGCCCCCCCCCCCAAGTCACCTCCCTGGGGTTCCAATAGCTGTTCTCCAAATCCATCGTGTTTCCCAAAGGAGATCTCCCATCCCAAGCCAAAAAGCCCAAATGGCTCCCCATGGACCTCTGGCCCAAGGCGCCGCTCCCACACAGCCTCCTTCCACAGCCCCAGGGCATTCAAGAGTTGGCCGGCCCGGCCCGGCTCCAGCCGTGGTCCCCCCGCAGGGCCATCTAAAAAAGCGACCGACAGGCAGGTGGCGCCCGACAGCCAACCCACCGTCCAGAGAGCCGGCCGCGGCATAGAAGCTCCGAGGGGGACCAGCAGGGACTCGTTGCCAGACGGGGGGGGCCCATCCTAGGGCGCAGTTTCTCCGCTCCGTCACCGAGGCGGACAGGAAAGCGGGACACGCCAACACTTCTCGGGAACGTCTCTGGGCGAGGTACGACGGACGCACGGACGGACAGATGGACGGGGTGGGGGAGGGGGAGGGGGAGCATTCCTGACCGCACGCCCGCACCCACCGACGCACGCACGCACGCACGCACGCACGCACGCACGCACGCACGCACACACCGACCGACCGACCGGCCGACGACCGACGCCGGGGTCCAGCCCTGGTGGATCCAGGGTGATTCGAGGGTCGGGATGGAATCGGCGTCCTAGGAAAACACTTAATTCATTATCGATACACAGAGAGATCAGCAACGGATAGTGTCGTCGGAAATATGAGTGGCGAAAAAGAGGCTGAATCCCTTGGTGGACGTGGAATCACATCCACGCTGCAGATGGGAATTCAGCCAGAAAAACGGGGAGCAAGAGAGAAAGGACACAGGGAATCCGTCTTTCCAGAAACGGATCCCATGTCTCTGTTTCGTAGGCTTGCTTCTAACCTTCTGTTACACATAGGGATGAATCCAGAGTCAACGCGGGGGTCAGCAATCCTGACCTTTCTCAACATCAGGTGCTTTCCATCCAAAGAAGGTCTTCAGGGTTTTCAGGGTTTTTCCATCCTCTTCCGGCCACGAGGCCTGCTGACATTTTATGATCCTTTCTTCTGATCCCCAAAACACTCACGTGTTTCCAAGGGGTGTTTTTTTCTTCAACCAGGCACCACCCTCCGGATAAAGTTGCATTCCTAAACGGTGAGGGGTGTCGTGAGTTCCAATCAAGAAAGGCATTTGATGTCACTCGAGGTTCACAGGATTCATCTGAAAGGTTCATACATATTTCTCCCCAGCAGACCACGCCTTAGGTAACTATCTCTTGCT
>NW_017198665.1:0-7607 GCF_001704415.2 Capra hircus | reverse complement strand
GAACCTTAGATTCCCTCCAGTGCTGACATGGATCTTGGGGTACTCCTGAGTCTCCCAGGGGAGTCAGTCCTCGTCTCGTGTGGGGCATGCACGTGCGCTTTCCTCCCGAGCTGTAGCAGCAGTGTCACGCTTCCCGTGGCGGGGATCAAGGATCTGTGGCTTTCCCTCGCGCTTTCCCACAAGGTTTCCCAAGAGGCTTTTCCCACAGGGCTGTCCCAAGTGCCACCGTGGTGTGAGTCGATCTTCAGCTTGAAAGTCGAGGCAGTGCAGGAAAACAGGTTTCCCTGGAATGGACTGAGACATCTGGGGGACTCTGGGAATGGTGGCCCGACCCTGGAGTTCCTCTCGCCTTTCCTGTGGAGAGCGCCTCCACTGGAGATGCGACGGGAACGCCGGGAATTCTTTCCCGACCATGGCAGGGAAAGGATCCCTCCTCTCGAGCTAGGAGGCGAAAACGGGCTCCTCTGGATGTGTTCGGACTCTCGTGCTTCCTCTTGAGTGGAGACGGGTATGTCGGGGAACTTGCTGAGTTCCAACAATGGTGTGAAGGACCTTTGTAGGTTCCAGAGTTTAGGTGTGATAAGCCTCGAGACGCCTCAGCAGAATTGGGCTTCATCTCGCTGGAGGGGAGAACCTCCTGGATTTTCTCGTGTTGGGGGCAGCTCTTCTCGACTTACGACGGGGACCTCAGGGACCCGCTCTGGTGGCCTCAGGAAAGGCCAGTCCATGCGAGTAATACGGGGTCCTCTAGGTCCTCCTCAACCGTCGATGCCGGGGCCTAAGACCTTGTGTGGAGTCGGTGCGGAACCTGAGGATTCCTCTCCAGTGCTGACATGGATCTTGGGTACTTCTGGAGTCTCCCCAGGGGAGTCAGTCTTCGTCTTGTGTGGGGACATGCACGTGCGCTTTCCTCTTGAGCTGTAGCAGCAGTGTCACGCTTCCTTCGCGGGGATCAAGGGATCTGTGTCTTTCCTCGAGGCTTTCCCACCAGGCTTTCCCACGAGGCTTCCCACAGGCTGTCCACGTGCCACCATTGTGTGTGTCGATCCTCGCTTGAAAGTCGAGGCAGTGCAGGGAAAAAAGTTTTTCCTGGAATGGACTGAGACATCTGGGGGACTCTTGGAATGGTGGCCCGACCCTGGAGTTCCTCTCGCCTTTCCTGTGGAGAGCGCCTCCTCTTGAAATGCGACGGCAACGCGGGGATTCTTTCCCGAACACAGTGAAAGGATCCCTCCTCTCGAGATAGGATGTGGAAACGGGGCTCCTCTGGATGTGGGCAGAACTCTCGTGCTTCCTCTCGAGTGGAGACGGGTATGTCGGGGAACTTCTTGAGTTGCAGCAAGGGTGTGAAAAACCCTTTCGAAGTTCCAGAGTTTAGGTGTGATTAGCCTCGAGATGCCTCAGAGGAAATGGGCCTCATTTAGCCTGGAGGGGAGAACCTCCTGGATTTTCTCGAGTTGCAGCAGGTGCTCTCGACTTACGACGGGGACCTCAGGGACCCGCTCTGGTGGCCTCAGGAAAGGCCTGTCCCCATGCGAGTTGCTCGGGGACCTCACGGGATTCCTCTCCCGTCTATGCCGGGGCCTAAGATCTTGTGTGGAGTCGGTGCCGGAACCTGAGCATTCCTCTCCAGTGCTGACATGGATCTTCGGGTACTTCTGCAGTCTCCCCAGTGGAGTCAGTCCTCGTCTCCAGCGGGGGCGTGCACGTGCCCTTTCCTCCCGATCTGAAGCGCGGTGTCGCGCTTCCCCTTCGCGTGGATCAAGGGATCTGTGGCTTTCCCTCGAGGGTTTACGCGACGAGGCTTTCCTACGAGGCTTTCCCACGAGGCTTTCCCACAGGGCTGTTCCACGTGCCACCGTGGTGTGAGTCGATCCTCGGCTTGAATGTCGAGGCAGTGCAGGGAACAGGTTTCCTGGAATGGACTGAGACATCTGGGGACTCTGGGAATGTGGCACGACCCTGGAGTTCCTCTCGCCTTTCCTGTGGAGAGCGCCTCCTCTTGAGATGCGACGGAACGCCGGGAATTCTTTCCCGAAACAGCAGGGAAAGGATCCCTCCTCTCAGGCTAGGAGGCAGAAACGGGGCTCCTCTGGATGTGGGCGGGACTCTCGTGCTTTCGCTCAAGTGGAGACGGGTATGTCGGGAACTTCTTGAGTTGCAGCAAGGGTGTGAAGGACCTTTGGAAGTTCCAGATGTTAGAATTGATTAGCCTCGAGATGCCTCAGCGGAAATGGCCTCATCTCGCCTGGAGCGAGAATCTCCTGTATTTTCTAGAGTTGGCAGGTGCTCTCAACTTACGACGGGGACCTCAGGGACACGCTCTAGTGGCCTCAGAAAAGGCCAGTCCCCATGCGAGTTGCTCGGGGGCCTCTCGGGATTCCTCTCCCGTCGATGCCCGGGCCTAAGATCTTGTGTGGAGTCGGTGCCGGAACCTGAGGATTCCTCTCCAGTGCTGACATGGATCTTGGGGTACTTCTGGAGTCTCCCCAGGGGAGTCAGTCCTCATCTCGAGTGGGGGCATGCACATGCGCTTTCCTCCCGAGCTGTAGCAGCAGTGTCACGCTTCCCTTCGCATGGATCAAGGGATCTATGGCTTTCCAAGGAGGCTTTCCCACGAGGTTTTCCCACGAGGCTTTACCACAGTGCTGTTCCACGTGCCACCATGGTGTGAGTCGATCCTCGTCTTGAAAGTCAAGGCAGTGCTGGGAAAACAGGTTTTCCTGGAATGGACTGAGACAGCTGGGGGACTCTGGGAATGGTGGCACGACCCTGGAGTTCCTCTCGTCTTTCCTGTGGAGAGCGAGTCCTCTTGAGATGCGACGGAAGTGCCGGGAATTTTTTCCCGACCACGCAGGGAAAGGATCCCTCCTCTTGAGCTATGAGACGGAAACGGGGCTCTTCTGGATGTGGCCGGGACTCTCGTGCTTCCTCTCAAGTGGAGACGGGTATGTCGGGGAACTTCTTGAGTTGCAGCAAGGGTGTGAAGAACCCTTTGGAAGTTCCAGATGTTAGAATTGATTAGCCTCGAGACGCCTCAGCGGAAATGGGCCTCATCTCGCCTGGAGGGGAGAACCTCCTGTATTTTCTCGAGTTGCGGCAGATGCTCTCAACTTACGACGGGGACCTCAGGGACCCGCTCTAGTGGCCTCAGGAAAGGCCAGTCCCCATGTGAGTTGCTCAGGGGCCTCTGGGAATTCCTCTCCCATCGATGCCGGGGCCTAAGATCTTGTGTGGAGTCGGTGCCGGAAGCTGAGGATTCCTCTCCAGTGCTGACATGGACCTTGGGGTACTTCTGGTGTCTCCCCAGGGGAGTCAGTCCTCGTCTCGATTGGGGGCATGCTCGTGCGCTTTCCTCCCGAGCTGTAGCAGCAGTGTCACGCTTCCCTTCGCGTGGATCAAGGGATCTGTGGCTTTCCCTCGAGGCTTTCCCACGAGGCTTTCCCACGAGGCTTTCCCACAGGGCTGTCCCACGTGCCACCGTGGTGTGAGTCGATCCTCGGCTTGAAAGTCGAGGCCGTGCAGGGAAAACAGGTTTACCTGGAATGGACGGAGACATCTAGTTGACTCTGGGAATGGTGGCACGACCCTGGAGTTACTATCGCCTTTCTTGTGGAGAGCGCCTCCTCTTGAAATGCGATGGGAACGCCGGGAATTCTTTCCCGACCACGCAGGGAAAGGATCCCTCCTCTCGAGCTAGGAGGCGGAAACGGGGCTCGTCTGGATGTCAGCGGGACTCTCGTGCTTCCACTCAAGTGGAGACGGGTATGTCGGGGAACTTCTTGAGTTGCAGCCAGGGTGTGAAGGACCCTTTGGAAGTTCCAGAGGTTAGGTGTGATTAGCCTCGAGACTCCTCAGCGGAAATGGGCCCCATGTCGCCTGGATGGAAGAACCTCCTGTGTTTCTCAAGTTGCGGCAGGTGCTCTTGACTTATGCCTGGCACCTAAGGGACCTGCTCTGGTGGCCTCAGGAAAGGCCAGTCCCCTTGCGATTTGTTCGGGGGCCTCTCGGGATTCCTCTCCCGTCGATTCCGGGGCCTAAGACCTTGTGTGGAATCGGTGCCTGAACCTGAGGATTCCTCTCCAGTGCTGACATGGATCTTGGGTTACTTCTGGAGTCTCCCCAGGGGAGTCAGTCCTCGTCTGTGTGGGGGCATGCAGTTGCGCTTTCCTTCAGAGCTGTAGCAGCAGTGTCACGCTTCCCTTCGCGTGGATCAAGGAATCTGTGGCTTTCCCTCGAGGTTTTCCCACGAGGCTTTCCCACGAGGCTTTCCCACGAGGCTTTCCCACAGGGCTGACCCACGTGTCACCGTCGTGTGAGTCGATCCTCGGCTTGAAAGTCGAGGCAGTGCAGGGAAAACAGGTTTCCCTGGAATGGACTGAGACATCTGGGGGACTCTGGGAATGGTGGCACGACCCTGGAGTTCCTCTCGTCTTTCCTGTGGAGATCGCCTCCTCTTGAGATGCGAGGGAATGCCGGGAATTCTTTCCCGACCACGCAGTGAAAGGATCCCTCCTCTCGAGCCATGAGGCGGAAACGAGGCTCCTCTGGATGTGGTGGGACTCTCGTGCTTCCTCTCGACTGGAGACGGGTATTTCGGGGAAATTCTTGAGTTGCAGCAAGGGTTTGAAGGACTCCTTGGAAGTTCCATAGGTTAGGTGTGATTAGCCTCGAGACGCCTCAGGGGAAATTGGCCTCATCTCGCCTGGAAGGGAGAACCTCCTGGATTTTCTCGAGTTGCTGCAGGTGCTCTCGACTTACGACGGGGACCTCAGGGACCCTCTCTGGTGGCATCAGGAAAGGCCAGTCCCCATGCGAGTTGCACGGCGGCATCTCGGGATTCCTCTCCCGTCGATGCCGGGCCTAAGACCTTGCTTGGAGTCGGTGCTGGCAACCTGAGGATTCCTCTCCAGTGCTGACATGGATCTTGGGGTACTTCTGGAGTCTCCCCAGGGGAGTCATTCCTCGTCTCGAGTGGGGTCATGCACGTGCGCTTTCCTCCCGAGCTGTGGCAGCAGTGTCACGCTCCCCTTCACGTGGATCAAGGGATCTGTGGCTTTCCCTCGAGGCTTTCCCATGAGACTTTCCCACGAGGCTTTCCCACAGGGCTGTCCCACGTGCCACCCGTGGTGTGAGTCGATCCTCGGCTTGAAAATCGAGGCAGTGCAGGGAAAACAGGTTTCCCTGGAATGGCCCTGAGACATCTGGGGACTCTGGGAATGGTGGAACGACCCTGGAGTTCCTCACGCCTTTCCTGTGTAAAGCGTCCCCTCTTGATATGCGACGGGAATGCCCGAGAATTCTTTCCCGACCTCGGAGGGAAAGGATCCCTCCTCTCGAGCCTATGACGCGGAAACGGGGCTCCTCTGAATGTGGGCGGGACTCTCGTGCTTCCTCTCGAGTGGAGACGGGTTTGTTGGGGATCTTCTTGAGTTGCCAGCAAGGGTGTGAAGGACCCTTTGGAAGTTCAGAGGTTAGGAGTGATTAGCCTTGTGACACCTCAGCGGAAATGGGCCTCATCTCGCCTGGAAGTGAGAACCTCCTGTATTTTCTCAAGTTGCTGCAGGTGCTCTCATCCTACGAAGGGACCTCAAGGATCCGCTCTGGTGGCCTCAGGAAAGGACAGTCCCCATGTGAGTTGCTCGGGGCCTCTCGGGATTCCTCTCCGTCGATGCCAGGGCCTAAGACCTTGTGTAGTCGGTGCCGAACCTGAGGATTCTTTCCAGTGCTGACATGGAACTTGGGGTACTTCTGGAGTCTGCCACAGGGGAGTCAGTCCTCGTCTCGAGTAAGGGCATGCACGTGAACTTTCCTCCCGAGCTGTAGCAGCACTGTCAAGCTTCCATTCGCGTGGATCAAAGCATCTGTGGCTTTCCCTCGAGGCTTTCCACGAGACTTTCCCACGAGGCTTTCCCACCAGGCTTTCCCACAGGGCTGTCCCACGTGCCACCGAGGTGTGAGTCGATCCTCGGCTTGAAAGTCGGGCAGTGCAGGGAAAACAGGTTTCCCTGGAATGGACTGAGACATCTGGAAGACTCTGGGAATGGTGGCACGACCCTGGAGTTCCTCTCTCCCTTTCCTGTGGAGAGCGCCTCCAATTGAGATGCGACGGGAACGCCGGGAATTCTTTCCGACACGCAGGGAAAGATCCCTCCTCTCGAGCTATGAGGCGGAAACGGGGCTCCTCTGGATGTGGGCGGGACTCTCGTGCTTCCTCTCGAGTGGAGACGGGTACGTCGGGGAACTTCTTGAGTTGCAGCAATGGTGTGAAGGACCCTTTGAAAGTTCCAGAGGTTAGGTGTAATTAGCCTGGGGACTCCTCAGAGGAAATGGGCCTCATCTCCCCTGGAGGGGAGAACCTCCTGCATTTTCTCGAGTTGGTGGCAGGTGCTCTCGACTTACGACGGGGACCTCAGGGACCCGCTCTGGTGGCCTCAGGTAAGGCCAGTCCCCATGCGAGTTGCTCGGGGGCCTCTCGGGATTTCTCTCCCGTCGATGCCGGGGTCTAAGACCTTGTGTGGAGTCGGTGCCGGAACCTGAGGATTCCTCTCCAGTGCTGACATAGATCTTGGGGTACTTCTGGAGTCTCCCAGGGGAGTCAGTCCTCATCTCGAGTGGAGGCATGCACGTGCGCTTTCCTCCCAAGCTGTAGCAGCAGTGTCACGCTTCTCTTTGCATGGATCAAGGGATCTGTGGCTTTCCTCGAGGATTTCCCTAAGGGCTGTGCCAAGTGCCACCGTGGTGTGAGTGATCCTCGTCCTGAAAGTCGAGGCAGTGTAGGGAAAACAGGTTTCCCTGGAATGGACTGAGACATCTGGGGGACTCTGGGAATGGGTGCACGAATCTGGAGTTCCTCTCGCCTTTCCTGTGGATAGCGCCTCCTCTTGAGATGAGTCGGGAACTCCGGGAATTTTTCCGACACGCAGGGAAAGGATCCCTCCTCTCGAGCTAGGAGGCAGTAACGGGGCTACTCTGGATGTGGGCGGGACTCTCGTGCTTCCTCTCGAGTGGAGAGGGGTATTTCGGGGAACTTCTTGAGTTGCAGCTAGGGTTTGACCCGTTTGTTAGTTCCAGACGCTTGTTTGATAAGCCTCGAGACGCCTCATCGGATATGGGCCACATCTCGCCTGGAGGGGAGAACCTCCTGGATTTTCTCGGAGTTGGCAGCAGGAGCTCTCGACTTACGACTTGGACTCAGAGACCCGCTCTGTTGGCCTCATGAAAGGCCAGTCCCCATGCAAGTTGCTCGGGCACTCTCCACAGGAAACGCGAGAGGAACTCCAGTGTCGTGCTTCCAGAGTTCCACAGATGTCTCAGTCCATTCCAGGGGAAACCTGTTTTCCTTGCACTGCCTTGACTTTCAAGCCTAGGATCGACTCACACCACGGTGGCACGTGGGACAGCCACTGGGAAAGCCTGCGTGGGAAAGCTCGAAAAAGCCACAGATTCCTTGATCCACGCGACATGACACTGCTAGGGACCCACTCCCCTGGGGAGTCACTCTGGTGGCCTCAGGAAAGGCCAGTCCCCATGCGATTGCTCGGGGGCCTCTCGGGATTCCTCTCTCGTCGATGCCGGGGCCTAAGATCTTGTTTGGAGTCGGTGCC
>NW_017198664.1:0-7607 GCF_001704415.2 Capra hircus | reverse complement strand
TCGGGATTCCTTTCCCGTCGATGCCCGGCCTAAGACCTTGTGTGGACCCGGTGCCGGAACCTGAGGATTCTTCTCAGTGCTGACATGGTTCTTTGGGCTACTTCTGGAGTCTCCCCATGGAGCCAGTCGTCGTCTCGAGTGGGGGCATGCACGTGCGCTTTCTTCCCGAGCTTTAGCAGCAGTGTCAGGCTTCCCTTCAACGTGGGATCAAGGGATCTTTCTTTCCCTCGAGGCTTTCCACGAGGCTTTCCCACAGGGATGTCCCACGTGCCACCGTTGTGTGAGTCGATCCTCGGCTTGAAAGTCGAGGCAGTGCAGGGAAAAACAGGTTTCCCTGGAATGGACTGAGACATCTGGGGGACTCTGGGAATGGTGGCACGACCCTGGAGTTCCTCTCGCCTTTCCTGTGGAGAGCGCCTCCTCTTGAGATGCGACGGGAACGCCGGGAATCTTTCCCGACCACGCAGGGTAAGGATCCTCCTCTCGAAACTAGAGGAGGAAACGGGGCTCCTCTGGATGTGCGGGACTCTCGTGCTTCCTCTCGAGTAGAGACGGGTATGTCGGGGAACTTCTTGAGTTGCAGCAAGGGTGTGAAGGACCCTTTGGAAGTTCCAGAGTTAAGGTGTGATTAGCCTCGATATGCCTCAGCGGAAATGGGCCTCATGTCGCCTGGAGGGAGAACCTCCTGGATTTTCTCGAGTTGCGGCAGGTGCTCTCGACTTACGACGGGGACCTCAGGGACCCGCTCTGGTGGGCTCAGGAAAGGCCAGTCCCCATGCGAGTTGCTCGGGGCCTCTCGGGATTCCTCTCCCGTCGATGCCGGGGCCTAAGACCTTGTGTGGAGTCAGTGCCGGAACCTGAGGATTCCTCTCCAGTGCAAACATGGATCTTAGGGTACTTCTGGAGTCTCCCCAGGGCAGTCAGTCCTCGTCTCGAGAGGGGGCATGCACGTGCGCTTTCCTCCCGAGCTGTAGTAGCAGTGTCGTGCTTCCCTTCGCGTGGATCAAGGATCTGTGTCTTTCCCTCGAGGCTTTCCCACGAGGCTTTCCCACAGGGCTGTCCCACGTGCCACCGAGATGTGAGTCGATCTCGGCTTGAAAGTCGAGGCAGTGCAGGGAAAACAGTTTCCCTGGAATGGACTGAGACATCCTGGGACTCTGGGAATGGTGGTACGACCCTGGAGTTCCTCTCGCCTTTCCTGTGGAGAGCACCTCCTCTTGAGATGCAACGGGAACGCCGGGAATTCTTTCCCGACCACGCTGGGAAAGGATCCCCCCCCTCGAGCTAGGAGGCGGAAACGGGGCTCCTCTGGATGTGGGCGGGACTCTCGTGCTTCCTCTCGAGTGGAGACGGGTATGTCGGGGAACTTCTTGAGTTGCCAGTAAGGTGTGAAGGACTCTTTGGAAGTTCCAGAGTAAGGTGTGATTAGCCTCGAGATACCTCAGCGGAAATGGGAATCAGCTCGCCTGAGAGGAGAACCTCCTGGATTTTCTCGAGTTGCAGCAGGTGCTCTCGACTTTCGACAGGGACCGCAGGGACCCACTGTGGTGGCCTCAGGACAGATCAGTCCCCATGCAAGTTGTTCTGGGGCTCTCGGGATTCCTCTCCCGTCGATGCCGGGGCCTAAAGACCTTGTGTGGAGTCGGTGCGGGAACCTGAGGATTCCTCTCCAGTGCTGACATGGATCTTGGGGGTACTTCTGGAGTCTCCCCATGGAGTCAGTCCTCGTCTCGTTTGGGTGCATGCACGTGCGCTTTTCTCCCGAGCTGTAGCAGCAGTGTCACTCTTCCCTACGCGTGGATCAAGGGATCTGTGGCTTTCCCTCGAGGCTTTCCCACGAGGCTTTCCCACGAGGCTTTCCCACAGGGCTGTCCAACGTGCCATCGCGGTGTGAGTCCATCCTCGGCTTGAAAGTCGACTCAGTGCAGGGAAAACAGGTTTCCCTGGAATGGACTGAAACATCTGGGGGACTCTGGGAATGGGGCCTGATACTGGAGTTCCTCTCGCCTTTCCTGTGGAGAGCGCCTACTCTTGAGATGAGACGGGAACGCTAGGAATTCTTTCCCGACCACGCAGGGAAAGGATCCCTCCTCTCGAGCTAGGAGGCGGAAACGGGGCTCCTCTTTATGTGGGCGGGACAATCGTGCTTCCTCTCGAGTGGAAACGGGTATGTCGGGGAAACTTCTTGAGTTGCAGAAAGAGTGTGAAAGACCCTTTGGAACTTCCAGAGGTTAGGTGTGATTAGCCTCGAGACGTCTCAGCAGAAATGGGCCTCATCTCCCGGGAAGGGGAGAACCTCCTGGATTTTCTCGAGTTGCGGCAGGCGCTCTCGACTTACGACGGGCTCCTCAGGGACCAGCTCTGGTGGCCTCAGGAAAGTCCAATCCCCATGCTGAGTTGCTCGGGGCCTTTCGGGATTCCTCTCCCATCGATTCCCAGGCCTAAGACCTTCTGCGGTGTCGGTGCCGGAACCTGAGGATTCCTCTCCAGTGCTGACATGGATCTTGGGGTACTTCTGGAATAGCCCCAGGGGAGTCAGTCCTCGTCTTGAGTGGGGGCATGCACGTGTGCTTTCCTCCGAGCTGTATCAGCAGTGTCACACTTCCCTTCCCGTGGATCAAGGAATCTGTGGCTTTCCCTCGAGGCTTTCCCAGCAGTCTTTTCCCAGAGCTTTCCCACAGGGCTGTCCTACGTGCCACCGTGGTGTGATTCGATCTCGGCTTGAAAGTCGAGGCAGTGCAGGGAAAAACAGGTTTCCCTGGAATGGACTGAGACATCTGCGGGACTCTGGGAATGGTGGCACGACCCTTGAGTCCCTCTCGCCTTTCAGGTGGAGAGCGCCTCCTCTTGAGATGCAATGGGAACGCTGGGATTCTTTCTCGACCCTGCAGGAAAGGATCCCACCTCTCGAGCTAGGAGGCGGCAACGGGGCTCCTCTGGATGTGGGCGGGACGCTCGTGATTCCTCTCGAGTGGAGACAGGTATATCCGGGAACTTCTTGAGTTGCAGGAAAGGTGTGAAGGACCCTTTGGAAGTTCCAGAGGGTAGGTGTGATTAGCCTCGAAACGCCTCAGCAGAAAGGAGCCTGACCTCGCCTGGAGGGGAGAACCTCCTGGATTTTCTCGAGTTGCTGCAGGTGCTCTCGACATATGACGGGTATCTCAGGGACCCGCTCTGGTGGCCTCAGGAAAGGCCAGTCCACATGCGCGTTGCCTGGGACCTCTCGGGATTCCTCTCCCATCGATGCCAGGACCTAAGACCTTGTGTGGAGTCGGTGCCTGAACCTGAGGATTCCTCTCCAGTGCTGACATGGATCTTGGGTTACTTCTGGGAGTCTCCCCAGGGGAGTCAGTCCTCGTCTCGTGTGGGGGCATGCAGGTGCGCTTCCTTCAGAGCTGTAGCAGCCAGTGTCACGCTTCCCTTCGCGTGGGATCAAGGGATCTGTGGCTTTCCCTCGAGATTTCCCCACGAGGCTTTCCCACGAGGCTTCTCTCCGAGGCTTTCCCACGAGGCTTTCCCACAGGGCTGACCCACGTGTCACCGTCGTGTGAGTCGATCCTCGTCTTGAACGTCGAGCAGTGCAGGGAAAACAGGTTTCCCTGGAATGGACTGAGATATCTGGGGGACTCTGGGAATGGTGGCACGACCCTTGGGTTCCCTCTCGCCTTTCCTGTGGAGAGCGCCTCCTCTTGAGATGCGAGGGGAATGCCGGGAATTCTTTCCCGACCACGCAGGGAAAGGATCCCTCCTCTCGAGCCATGAGGCGGAAACGAGGCTCCTCTGGATGTGGCGGGACTCTCGTGCTTCCTCTCGAGTGGAGCAGGGTATGTCGGGGAACTTCTTGAATTGCAGCAAGGGTGTGAAGGACCCTTTGGAAGTTCCATAGGTTAGGTGTGATTATTCTCGAGACGCCTCAGCGGAAATTGGCCTCATCTCGCCTGGAAGGGAGAACCTCCTGGATTTTCTCGAGTTGCGGCAGGTGCTCTCGACTTACGAAGGGACCTCAGGGACCCTCTCTGGTGGCCTCCAGGAAAGGCCAGTCCCATGCGAGTTGCTCGGCGGCATCTCGGGATTCCTCTCCCGTCGATGCCCTGGGCTAAGACCTTGTTTGCAGTCGGTGCCCGGAACCTGAGGATTCCTCTCCAGTGCTGACATGGATCTTGGGGTACTTCTGGAGTCTCCCCAGGGGAGTCAGTCCTCGTCTCGAGTGGGGGCATGCACGTGCGCTTTCCTCCCTAGCTGTAGCAGCAGTGTCACGCTCCCCTTCGCGTGGATTAAGGGATCTGTGGCTTTCCCTCGAGGCTTTCACATGAGACTTTCCCACGAGGCTTTCCCACAGGGCTGTCCCACGTTCCACCAGTCGTGTGTGACGATCCTCGGCTTGAAAGTCGAGGCAGTCAGGGAAACAGGTTTCCCTGGAATGGACTGAGACATCTGAGGGACTCTGGGAATGGTGGCACAACCCTGGAGTTCCTCTCGCCTTTCCTAGTGGAGATCGCCTCCTCTTGAGATGCGCTGGGAACACTGGGAACTCTTTCCCGATCACTGAGGGAAAGGATCCCTCCTCTCGAGCTAGGAGGCGGAAACGGGGCTCCTCTGAATGTGGGCGGGACTCTCGTGCTTCCTCTCGAGTGGAGACGGGTATGTTGGGGATCTTCATGAGTTGCAGCAAGGGTGTGAAGGACCCTTTGGAAGTTCCAGAGGTTAAGTGTGATTAACCTTGAGACACCTCAGCGGAAATGGTCCTCATCTCGCCTGGAAGGGAGAACCTCCTAGATTTTCTCAAGTTGCTGCAGGTGCTCTCTACCTACGACGGGGACCTCAGGGACCCGCTCTGGTGGCCTCAGGAACGGCCAGTCCCCATGGGAGTTGCTCGGGGAGACTCACGGGATTCCTCTCCCATCGATGCCGGGGCCTAAGACCTTTGTGGAGTTGGTGCCGTAAAGTGAGGATTCCTCTCCAGTGCTGACATGGATCTTGGAGTACTTCTCGAGTCTACCCAGGGCAGTCAGTCCTCGTCTCGAGTGGGTGCATGCACGTGCGCTTTCCTCCCGAGCTGTAGCAGCAGTGTCACGCTTCCCTTCGCGTGGATCAAGGGATCTGTGGCTTTCCCTCGAGGCTTTCCCACGAGGCTTTCACACAGGGCTGTTCCACGTGCCACCGTGCAGTGGAGTCGATGCTCGGCTTGAAAGTCGAGGCAGTGTAGGGAAAACAGGTTTCCCTGGAATGGACTGAGACATCTGGGGGACTCTGGGAATGGTGGCACGACCCTGGAGTTCCTCTCGCCTTTCCTGTGGTTGCGCCTCCTCTTGAGATGCGACGGGGAACGCCGGGAATTCTTTCCGGATAACGCAGGGAAAGGATCCTTCCTCTCGAGCTATGAGGCGGAAACGGGCTCCTCTGGATGTGGGCAAGACTCTCGTGCTTCCTCTCGAGTGGAGAGGGGTATTTCGGGGAACTTCTTGAGTTGCAGCTAGGGTTTGAAGGCCCCTTTGTTAGTTCCAGATGCTTGATGATTAGCCTCGAGACGCCTCATCGGATATGGGCCACATCTCGCCTGGAGGGGAGAACCTCCTGGATTTTCTCGAGTTGCAGCTGGAGCTCTCGACTTACGACTTGGACCTCAGAGACACGCTCTGGTGGCCTCATGAAAGGCGAATCCCCAAGCAAGTTGCTCGTGGGCTTCTCGGGATTCCACTCCCGTCGATGCCGGGGCCTAAGACCTTGTGTGGAGTTACTGCCACAACCTGAGGATTCCTCTCCAGTGCCTACATGGATCTTCGGGGACTTCTGGAGTCTCCCCAGAGGCGTCAGACCTCGGCTCGAGTGGGGGCATGCACGTGCGCTTTCCTCCCGAGCTGTAGCAGCAGTGTCACGCTTCCCTTCGCATGGATCAATGAATCTGTGGTTATCACTCGAGGCTTTCCAAGAGGGTTTCCCACGAGGCTTTCCCACAGGGCTGTCCCACGTGCCACCTTGGTGTGAGTCTATCCTTGGGCTGGTAAAGTCGAGGCAGTGCAGGGAAAACAGTTTTCCCTGGAATGGACTGAGACATCTGGGGGACTCTGGGAATGGTGGCAACACCCTGGAGTTCCTCTCGCCTTTCCTGTGGAGAGCGCCTCCTCTTGAGAAGCGACGGGAACGCTGGGTATTCTTTCCCGACCACGAAAGGAAATGATCCCTCCTCTCGAGCTAGGAGGCGGAAACGGGGTTACTCTGGATGTGAGCGGTACTCTCGTGCTTCCTCTCAAGTGGAGACTGGTATGTCGGGGAACTTCTTAAGTTGCAGCAAGGGTGTGAATCACTCTTTGGAAGTTACAGAGGTTTAGGTGTGATTAGCTCGAGACACCTCAGCGAAATGGGGCCTCATCTCGCCTAAGGGGAAAACCACCTGGATTTTCTCTAGTTGCGGCAGGTGCTCTCGACTTACGATGGGGACCTCAGGGACCCGCTCTGGTGGCCTCAGGAAAGGTAGTATCCATGCGAGTTTCTCGGGGTCCTCTCGGGACTCCACTCCCGTCGATGCCGGGGGCCTAAGTCCTTGTGTGGAGTAGGTGCCGGACCTGAGGATTCCTCTCCAGTGCTGACATGGATCTTGGGCTACTTCTGGAGTCTCCCCAGGGGAGTCTTTCGTCGTCTCGAGTGGGGGCATGCACGTGCGATTTCCTCCCGAGCTGAAGCAGCAGATTCACGTTTCCCTTCCCGTGGATCAAGGGATCTGTGGCTATCCCTCAAGGCTTTCCCACGAGGCTTCTCATAGGTTTGTACCACGTGCCACCGTAGTGTGAGTCGTTCCTCGGCATGAAAGTCGAGGCAGTGCGGGAAAACAGGTTTCCCTGGAATGGACTGAGACATCTGGGGTCTCTGGGAATGGTGGCCCGACACTGGAGTTCCTCTCGCCTTTCCTGTGGAGAGCGCATCCTCTTGAGCTGCGACGGAAACACCGAGAATTTTTTCCGAACACGCAGGGAAAGGATCCCTTCTCTCGAGCTAGGAGGTGTAAATGGGGATCCTCTGGATGAGGGCGGACACTCGTACTTCCTCTCGAGTGGAGACGGGTATGTCGGGGAACTTCTTGAGATGCAGAAAGGGTGTGAAGGACCCTTTGGAAGTTCCAGAGGTTAGGTGTGATTAACCTCGAGACGCCTCAGCGGAAATGGGCCTCTTCTTGCCTGGAGGGGAGAACCTCCTGGATTTTCTCGAGTTGCGGCAGGTGATCTCGACTTACGACGGGGACATCAGGGACCTGCTCTGGTGGCCTCAGGAAAGGCCAGTCCCAAGCGAGTTGCTCGGGGGCCTCTCGGGATTCCTCTCCCGTCGATTCCGTGGCCTAAGACCTTGTGTGGAGTCTGGGCCGGAACCTGAGGATTCCTCTCCAGTGCTGACATGGATCTTGGGGTACTTCTGGAGTGTCCCAGTGGAGTCAGTCCGCGACTCGAGAGTGGGGGTACACGTGCGCTTTCCCCGAGCTTAGCAGCAGTGTCAGGCTTCCCGTCGAGTGGATTAAGTGATCTGTGGCTTTCCCTCGAGGCTTTCCCATGAGGCTTTCCCAAGAAGCTTTCCACAGGGCTGTCGTGCCACGATGCCACCTGTGTGGATTGAGTCGA
>NW_017198663.1:0-7607 GCF_001704415.2 Capra hircus | reverse complement strand
TGGAGAGGAATCCTCAGGTTCCGGCACCAACTCCACACAAGTCTTAGGCCCGGCATCGACAGGAGAGGAAACCCGAGAGGCCCAGGAGCAACTCGGATGGGGACTGGCCTTTCCTCAGGCACCAGAGAGGGTCAATGAGGTCCCCGTTGTAAATCGAGAGCACCTACCGCAACTCGAGAAAATACAGGAGGTTCTCCCCTCCAGGCAAGATGAGGCCCATTTCACGCTGAGGTGTTTCGAGGCTAATCACACCTAACCTCTGGAAATTTTCAAAGGTTCCCTCAAACCCTTACTGCAACTCAAGAAGTTCCCGGCATACCCGTCTCACTCGAGAGGAAGCACGAGATTCCCGCCCACATCCAGAGGAGCCCCGTTTGCCCCTCATAGCTCGAGAGAAGGGATCCTTTCCCTGCGTGGTCGGGAACGAATTTCCTGGCGTTCCGTCGCGTCTCAAGAGGAGGCGCTCTCCACAGGAAAGGTGAGAGGAACTCCAGGGTCGTGCTACCATTCCCAGAGTCCCCCAGATATCTCAGTCCATTCCAGGAAACCTGTTTTCCCTGCACTGCCTCGACTTTCAAGCCGAGGATCGACTCACACCACGGTGGCACGTGGGACAGCCCTGTGGGAAAGCCTCGTGGAAAGCCTAGTGGGAAAGCCTCGAGGGAAAGCCCCTGATCCCTTGATCCACGTGAAGAGAAGCGTGACACTGCTGCTAGAGCTCGGGAGGAAAGCGCACGTGCATGCACCCACTCGAGCCGAGGACTGACTCCCCTGGGGAGACTCCAGACGTACCCCAAGATCCATGTCAGCACTGGAGAGGAATCCTCAGGTTCTGGCACCAACTCCACACAAGATCTTAGACCCCAGCATCGACGGGAGAGGAAACCCGAGAGGCCCCGAGCAACACGCATGGGGACTGGCCTTTCCTGAGGCCAACAGAGCGGGTCCCTGAGGTCCTCGTCATAAGTCGAGAGCACTTGCCGAAACTCGAGAAAATCCAGGAGGTTCTCCCCTCCAGGCCAGATGAGGCCCATTTCCGCTGAGGTTCGAGGCTAATCACATCTAACCTCTGGAACTTTCAAAGGTCCTTCACACCCTTGCTGCAACTCAAGAAGTTCCCCGACATACCCGTTTCCACTCGAAATGAAGCACGAGAGTACCGCCCACATCCAGAGGAGCCCCGTTTCCGCCTCCTAGCTCGAAGGAGGATCCTTTCCCTGCGTGGTGGGGAAAGAATTCCCCGCGTTCCCGTCGCATCTCAAGAGGAGGCGCTCTCCACAGGAAAGGCGAGAGGAACTCCAGGGTCGTGCCACCATTCCCAGAGTCCCCCAGATGTCTCAGTCCATATTTTCCCTGCACTGCCTCGACTTTCAAGCCGAGGATCGACTCACACCACGGTGGCACGTGGGACAGCCCTGTGGGAAAGCCTCGTGGGAAAGCCTCGTGGGAAGCCTATAGGGAAAGCCACAGATCCCTTGATCCACATAAAGGGAGCGTGACACTCCTGCTACAGCTCGGGAGGAAATCCTACCTGCATGCCCCAATGGAGACGAGGACTGACGCCCCTGGGGAGACTCAGAAGTACCCCAAGATCATGTCTGCACTGGAGAGGAATCCTCAGGTTCCGCACTGACTCCACACAAGGTCTTAGGCCCGGCATCGACGGGAGAGGAATCCGAGAGGCCCCGAGCAACTCGCATGGGGACTGGCCTTTCCTGAGGCCACCAGAGCGGGTCCCTGAGGTCCCCGTCGTAAGTAAAGAACACCTGCCGCAACTCGAGAAAATCCAGGAGGTTCTCCCCTCCAGGCGAGATGAGGCCCATTTCCGCTGAGGCGTCACCAGGCTAATCACACCTAACCTCTGGAACTTCAAAGGTCCTTCACACCCTTGCTGCAACTCAAGAAGTTCCCCGACATACCCGTCTCCACTCGAGAGGAAGCACGAGAGTCCCGCCCACATCCAGAGGACCCGTTTCCGCCTCCTAGCTCGAGAGGAGGGATCCTTTCCCTGCGTGGTCGGAAAGAATTCCCGCCGTTTCGGTCGCATCTCAAGTGGAGGCGCTCTCCACAGGAAAGGCGAGAGGAACTCCAGGGTCGTGCCACCATTCCCAGAGTCCCCAGATGTCTCAGTCCATTCCAGGGAAACCTGTTTTCCCTGCACTGCCTCGACTTTCAAGCGAGGATCGACTCACACACGGTGCCACGTGGGACAGCCCTGTGGGAAAGCCTCGAGGGAAAGCCACAGATCCCTTGATCCACGCCTATGAATGCATGACACTGCTGCTACAGCTCGGGAGGAATGCGTACGTGCATGCCCCCACTCGAGACGAGGACTGACTCCCCTGGGGAGACTCCAGAAGTACCCCAACATCCATGTCAGCACTGGAGAGGAATCTCAGTTTCCGGCACCGACTCCACACAAGTCTTAGGTCCCGGCATCGACGGGAGAGGAATCCCGAGAGGCCCCCGAGCAACGCGCATGGGGACTGGCCTTTCCTTAGGCCACCAGAGCGGGTCCCTGAGGTCCCCGTCGTAGATCGAGAGCACCTGCCGCAACTCGAAAAAATGCAGGAGGTTCTCCCCTCCAGGCGAGATGAGGCCCATTTCCGCTGAGGCGTCTCGAGGCTAATCATATCTAACATCTGGAACTTCCTAACGGTCCTTCACACCCTTGCTGCAACTCAAGAAGTTCCCCGACTAACCCGTCTACACTCGAGAGGAAGCACGAGAGTCCCGCCCGCATCCAGAGGAGGCCCGTTTCCCGCCTCCTATCTCGAGAGGAGGGATCCTTTCCCTGCGTGGTCGGGAAAGAATTCCCTGGGTTCCCGTCTCATCTCAAGAGGAGGCGCTCTCCACAGGAAAGCGCGAGAGGAACTCCCAGGGTCGTGCCACATTCACAGAGACCCCCAGATGTCTCAGTCCATTCCAGGGAAAACTGTTTTCCCTGCACTGCCTCGACTTTCAAGCCGAGGATCGACTCACACCATGGTGGCACGTGGGACAGCATTGTGGAGAAAGCCTTCGTGGGAAAGCCTCGTGGGAAAGCCTCGAGTGAAAGCCACAGCTCCCTTGAATCCACGCGAAGGGAAGCGTGACACTGCTGCTACTGTTCGGGAGTAAAGTGCACGTGCATGCCCCCACTCGAGACGAGGACTGACTCCCCTGGGGAGACACCAGAAGTACCCCAAGGTCCATGTCAGCACTGGAGAGGAATCCTCAGGTTCCGGCACCGACTCCACACAAGGTCTTAGGCCCCAGCATCGATGGGAGAGGAATCCTGAGAGGCCCCGAGCAACTCGCATGGGGACTGGCCTTTCCTGAGGCCACCAGAGCGGGTCCCTGAGGTCCCCGTCGTAAGTAAAGAACACCTGCCGCAACTCGAGAAAATCCAGGGAGGTTCTCCCCTCCAGGCGGGATGAGGCCGGTTTCCGCTGAGGCGTCACCAGGCTAATCACACCTAAGCTCTGGAACTTCCAAAGTGTCCTTCACACCCTTGCTGCAACTCAAGAAGTTCCCCGACATACCCGTCTCCACTCGAGAGGAAGCACGAGAGTCCCGCCCACATCCAGAGGAGCCCCGTTTCCGCATCCTAGCTCGAGAGGAGGGATCCTTTCACTGCGTGGTCGGAAATGAATTCCCGCCGTTTCGGTCACATCTCAAGTGGAGGCGCTCTCCACAGGAAAGGTGAGAGGTACTCCAGGGTCGTGCCACCATTCCCAGTGTCCCCCAGATGTCTCAGTCCATTCCAGGGAAACCTGTTTTCCCTGCACTGCCTCGACTTTCAAGCCGAGGATCGACTCACACTACGGTGCCACGTGGGACAGCCCTGTGGGGAAGCCTCGAGGGAAAGCCACAGATCCCTTAATCCACGAGAAGGGAAGCGTGACACTGCTGCTACAGCTCGGGAGGAAAGCGCACGTTCATGCCCCCACTCGAGACAAGGACTGACTCCCCTGGGAAGACTCCAGAAGAACCCCTAGATCCAAGTCATCACTGGAGAGGATTCCTCAGCTTCCGGCACCGACTACACACAAGGTCTTAGGCCCCGGCATCGACGGGAGAGGAATCCCGAGAGGCCCGCGCGCAACTCGCCTGCGGACTGGCCTTTTCTGAGGCCGCCAGAGCGGGTCCCTGAGGTCCCCGACGTAAGTCGAGAGCACCTGCCGCAACTCGAGAAAATCCAGGAGGTTCTCCCCTCCAGGCGAGATGAGGCCCATTTCCGCTGAGGCGT
The DNA here is from genome assembly GCF_001704415.2 of Capra hircus. Taxonomy (NCBI): domain Eukaryota; kingdom Metazoa; phylum Chordata; class Mammalia; order Artiodactyla; family Bovidae; genus Capra; species Capra hircus. The sequence continues at coordinate 3,376 of NW_017198663.1, read as the reverse complement.
CTCGAGGCTAATCACACCTAAACTCTGGAACTTCCAAAGAGTCCTTCACACCCTTGCTGCAAATCAAGAAGTTCCCCGACATTCCCGTCTCCACTCGAGAGGAAGCGCGAGAGTCCCGCCCACATCTAGAGGAGCCCCGTTTTCGCCTCCTAGCTCGAGAGGAGGGATCCTTTCCCTGCGTGGTCGGGAAAGAATTCCCGGAGATCCCGTCGCATCTCAAGAGGGGGCGCTCTCCACAGGAAATGGGAGAGGAACTCCACGGTCGTGCCACCATTCCCAGAGTCACCCAGATGTCTCAGTCCATTCCAACGGAAACCTGTTTTCCCTGCACTGCCTCAACTTTCATGCCGAGGATCGACTCACATCACGGTGGCACGTGGGACAGCCCTGTGGGAAAGTCTCGTGGGAAAGCCTCGTGGGAAAGCCTCGACGGAAAGCTTCAGATCCCTTGATCCAGGCGAAGGGAAGCATGACGCCGCTGCTACAGCTCGGGAGGAAAACGCACGTGCATTTCCCCACTCGAGACGAGGACTGACTCCCCTGGGGAGACTCCAGAAGAACCCCAAGATCCATGTCAGCACTGGAGAGGAATCCTCAGGTTCCGGCACGAATCCACACAAGGTCTTAGGCCCCGGCATCGACGGGAAAGGGTTCCGAGAGGCCCCACATCAACTCTCATGGGACTGGCCTTTCCTGAGGCCACCAGAGCGGGTCCCTGAGGTCCCCGTCGTAAGTCCAGAGCACGTGCCACAACTCGAGAAAATCCAGGAGGTTCTCCCCTCCAGGCGAGATGAGGCCCATTTCCGCTGAGGTGTCTCGAGGCTAAATCACACCTAACCTCAGGAACTTCCAAAGGATCCTTCACACACCTTTCTGCAACTCAAGAAGTTCCCCGACATACCCGTCTCCACTCGAGAGGAAGGACGAGAGTCCCGCCCACATCCAGAGGAGCCCCGTTTCCGCCTCCTAGCTCGAGACGGGGGAATCCTTTCAGTGTGTGGTCGGGAAAGAATTCCCGGTGTTCCCGTCGCCTCTCAAGAACAGGCGCTCTCCACAGGAAAGGCCAGAGGAACTCCAGGGTCGTGCCACCATTCCCAGAGTCCTCCAGATGTCTCAGTCCATGCCAGGGACACCTGTTTTCCCTGCACTGCCTCGACATTCATGCAGATGATCGACCCACACAACGGTGGCACTTGGGACAGCCCTGTGGGAAAGCCTGTTTGGAAAACTTGGTGGGAATGCCCAGAGGGAAAGCCACAGATCCCTTGATCGTCGGGCCGGGAAGACTGACACTGGTTCTAGAGCTCGGGAGGAAAGCGCACGTGCATGCCCCCACTCGAGATGAGGACTGAATCGCCTGGGGAGACTCCAGAAGTACCCCAGGATCCATGTCAGGCCTGGAGAGAAATCCTCACGTTCCGGCCCCAACTCCAGACAAGGTCTTAGGTTCCGGCATCTACGGTAGAGGAATCCAGGGAGGTCCCCTAGCAACTCGCATGGGGACCTGCCTTTCCTGAGGCCACCAGAGCGGGTCCCTGAGGTCCCCGTCGTAAGTCGAGAGCACCTGCCCGGCAAGTCGAGAAAATCCTGGAGGTTCTCCCCTCCAGGCGAACAGAGGCGAAATTATTGCTGAAGCATCTCCGAGGCCAATCACACCTACCCCCTGAACCGTCCAAAGGTTCCTTCACACCCTTGCTGCAACTCAAGAAGTTCCCCGATATACCCGTATGCACTCGAGAGGAAGCAGAAGGGTCCCGCCCACATCCCAAAGGAGCCCCGTTTCCGCCTCTTTGCTCGAGATGAGGGATCCTTTCCCTACTTGGTCGAAAAAAGAATTCCCGAGGTTCCCGTCGCATCTCAAGAGGAGGCCCTCTCCACAGGAAAGGGGATAGGTACTCCAGGTCAGGCCACCATTCCAAGAGTCCCCCAGATGTCTCAGTCCATTTCAGAGGAACCTGTTTTCCCCAAACTGCCTCGACTTTCACGCCGAAGATCGACTCAAACCACAGTGGCACGTGGGACAGCCCTGTGGTAAAGCCTCGTAGGAAAGCCTCGTGGGAAAGCCTTGAGGGAAAGCCTCGAGGGAAAGCCACAGATCCCTTGATCCACGCGATGGGAAGCGTGACACTGCTTCCACAGCTCGGGAGGAAAGCGCACGTGCATGCCCCCACTCGAGACGAGGACTGACTCCCCTGGGGAGACTCCAGAAGTACCCCAAGATCCATGTCAGCACTGGAGAATAATTCTCAGTTTACGGCCCCGACTTCACAAAAAGGTCTTAGGCCCCAGCATTGAAGGGAGAGGAATCCTGAGAGGCCAATAAGCCAACTCGCACGGAGAGTGGCCTTTCCTGAGGCCACCAGATAGGGTCCCTGTGGTCCCCGTCGTAAATCGAGAGCACCTACCGCAACTCGAGAAAATCCTGGAGATTCTCCCCTTCCAGGCTAGATGAGGCCCATTTCCGCTGAGGCGACTCGAGGCTAATCACATCTAACCTTTGGAACTTCCATAGGGTCCTTCACACCCTTGCTGCAACTCAAGAAGTTCCCCGACATACCCTTGTCCACTCGAGAGGAAGCGCGAGCGTCCCTTGCACATCCAGAGAAGGCCCTTTTCCTCCCTGTAGCTCGAGATGAGGGATCCTTTCCCTGCGTGGTCGGGAAAGAATTCCTGGCATTCCCGTCGCATCCAAGAGGAAGCGCTCTCCACAGGAAAGGCGAGAGGAACTCCAGGGTCGTGCCACCATTCCAAGAGTCCCCCAGAGGACTGAGTCCATTCCAAAGGAAACTCTTTTACCTGCACTGCCTTGACTGTCACGTCGAGGATCGACTCACACCACGGTGGCACGTGGGACAGCCCTGTGTGTTAGCCTCGTGGGAAAGCCTCATGGGAAATCCTACAGGGAAAGCCACACATCCCTTGATCCACCCGTCGGGTAGCATGACACTGCTGCCACCTTTAGGGAGGAAAGCCCACGTGCATTTCCCCACTCGAGACGAGGACTGACTCCCCTGGGGAGAGTCCAGAAGTACCCAAAAATCCACGTCAGCACTGGAGAGGAATCCTCAGTTTCCGGTCCCAACTCAACACAAGGTCTTTGACTCGGGAAATGCAAGCAGTTAAAAGATCTCTCCTTTGGAGCCTCGAGGGGGGATCGGGGCTTCTCTGGATGTGGGCGGGACCCTCGTGCTTCCTTTGAGTGTAGACGGGTATGTCGGGAAAGCTCTTGAGTTGCAGCAAGTGTGTGAAGGAACCATTGGAAGTTCCAGAGGTTAGGTGTGCTTAGCCTCTAGATGCGTCAGTGGAAATAGGCCTCATTTTGCCTGTAGGGAGAACCTCCTGGATTTTCTCGAGTTACGGCAGGTGCTCTCGAATT
>NW_017198662.1:0-7607 GCF_001704415.2 Capra hircus | reverse complement strand
CACACCTTGCTGCAACTCAAGAAGTTCCCCGACATACCGTCTCCCACTCGAGAGGAAGACGACAGTCCCGCCCACATCCAGAGGAGCCCGTTTCCGCCTCATAGCTCGAGAGGATTGATTCTCTCCCTGTGTCGTCGGAAAGGATTCTGGCGTTCCCGCATCTCAACAGGAGGCGTTCTTCACAGGAAAGGCGAGAGGAAATCCAGGGTCGTGCCACCATTCCCAGAGTTCCCCAGATGTCTCAGTCCATTCCTGGGAAACCTGTTTTCCCTGCACTGCCTCGAATTTCAAGCCGAGGATCATTCACACCACAGTGGCACGTGGACAGCCTTGTGGGAAAGCCTCGTGGGAAACCTCGAGGGAAAGCCACAGATCCCTTGATCCACGCGAAGGGAAGCGCGACACTGCTGCTACAGTTCGAGAGGAAAGCCCATGTGCATGCCCCGACACGAGACGAGGACTGACTCCCCTGGGGAGACTCCAGAGGTTCCCCAAGATCCATGTCAGCACTGGAGGGGAATCCTCAGGTTCCAGCAACGACTCCACACAAGGTCTTAGGCCCGGCATCGACGGGAGACGAATCCCGAGAGGCCCCCCGAGCAACTCGCATGGGGACTGACCGATTCCTGAGGCCACCAGAGCGGGTCCCTGAGGTCCCCGTCGCAAGTCGAGAGCACCTGCCGCAACCCGAGAAAATCCAGGAGGTTGTCCCTGCAGGCGAGATGAGGCCCATTTCCAATGAGGAGTCTCGAAGCTAATCAAAACTAACCTCTGGAACTTCCAAAGGGTCCTTCACACCCTTGCTGCAACTCAAGAAGTTCCCCGACATACCCATCTCCACTCGAGAGGAAGCACGACAGTCCCGCCCACATCCAGAGGAGCCCGTTTCTGCCTCCTAGCTCGAGAGGAGGGATCCTTTTCCTGCGTGGTCGGTCAAGTATTCCCGGCGTTCCGGTTGCATCTCAAGAGGAGGCGCTCTCAACAGGAAAGGCGAGAGGAACTCCAGGGTCGTGCCACCATTCCAGAGTCCCAAAGATGTCTCAGTTAATTCCAATGAAAACTGTTTTCCCTGCACTGCCTCGACTTTCAAGCCGAGGATCGACTCACACCACGCTGGTACGTGGGACAGCCCTGTGGGAAAGCCTCGTGGGAAAGCCTCGTGGGAAGCCTTGAGGGAAATCCACAGATCCCTTGATCCACGCGAAGGGAAGCGTGACACTGCTCCTACAGCTCGGCAGGAAAGCCCAAGTGCATGCCCCCAATCTGACGAGGACTGACTCCCCTGGGGAGACTCTAGAAGTACCCCTAGATCCATGTCAGCACTGGAGAGGAATCCTCAGATTCCGGCAACGACTCCACACAAGGACTTAGGCCCGGCATCAACGGGAGAGGAATCCTAAGAGGCCCCCGAGCAACTCGCATGGGGACTGGCCTTCCCTGAGGCCACCAGAGCGGGTCCCTGTGGTCCCCGTCCTACGTGGAAAGCACCTGCCGCAACTCGAGAAAATCCAGGAGGTTCTCCCCTCCAGGCGAGATGAGGCCCATTTCCGCTGAGGCTTCTCTCGAGCTAATCACACCTAACCTCTGGAACTTCCAAAGGGTACTTCACACCCTTGCTGCAACTCAAGAAGTTCCCCGACATACCCTTCTTCACTCGAGAGGAAACACGAGAGTCCCGCCCACATCCAGAGGAGCCCGTTTCCGCCTCATAGCTCGAGAGGATTGATTCTCTCCCTGTGTCGTCGGGAAAGGATTCCTGGCATTCCCGCCCATCTGAACAGGAGGCGTTCTCCACAGGAAAGGCGAGAGGAAATCCAGGGTCGTGCCACCATTCCCAGAGTTCCCCAGATGTCTCAGTCCATTCCAGGGAAACCTGTTTTCCCTGCACTGCCTCGAATTTCAAGCCGAGGATCGATTCACACCACAGTGGCACGTGGGACAGCCTTGTGGGAAAGCCTCGTGGGAAAGCCTCGAGGGAAAGCCACAGATCCCTTGATCCACGCGAAGGGAAGCGCGACACTGCTGCTTCAGTTCCAGAGGAAAGCCCATGTGCATGCCCCCACACGAGACGAGGACTGACTCCCCTGGGGAGACTCCAGAGGTTCCCCAAGATCCATGTCAGCACTGGAGGGGAATCCTCAGGTTGCAGCAACGACTCCACACAAGGTCTTAGGCCCCGGCATCGACGGGAGAGGAATCCCGAGAGGCCCCCGAGCAACTCGCATGGGGACTGGCCTTTCCTGAGGCCACCAGAGCGGGTCCCTGAGGTCCCCGTCGCAAGTCGAGAGCACCCTTCCGCAACCCGAGAAAATCCAGGAGGTTGTCCCTCCAGGCGAGATGAGGCCCATTTCCAATGAGGCGTCTCGAGGCGAATCAAAACTAACCTCTGGAACTTCCAAAGGTCCGTCACACCCTTGCTGCAACTCAAGAATTTCCCCGACATACTCGTCTCCACTCGAGAGAAGAACGACAGTCCCGCCCACATCCAGAGGAGCCCCGTTTCTGCCTCCTAGCTCGAGAGGAGGGATCCTTTCCCTGCGTGGTCGGTCAAGTATTCCCGGCGTTCCGGTCGCATCTCAAGAGGAGGCGCTCTCAACAGGAAAGGCGAGAGGAACTCCAGGGTCGTGCCACCATTCCAGAGTCCCCCAGATGTCTCAGTCCTCTGCATGGAAACCTGTTTTCCCTGCACTGCCTCCACTTTCAAGCCGAGGATCGACTCACACCACGGTGGCACGTGGGACAGCCTTGTGGGAAAGCCTCGTGGGAAAGCCTCGAGGCAAAGCCACAGATCCCTTGATCCACGCGAAGGGAAGCGCGACACTGCTGCTACAGCTCGGGAGGAATGCACACGTGCATGCCCCCACTCGGGACGAGGACTGACTCCCCTGGGGATTCTCCAGAATACATCAAGATCCATGTCAGTACTGGAGAGGAATCCTCAAGTTCCGGCACCCACTCCACACAAGATCTTAAGCCCGGCATCGACGGGAGAAGAATCCCGAGAGGCCCCCAAGCAACTCGCATCGGGACTGGCCTTTCCTGAGGCCACCAGAGCTGGTCCCTGATGTCCCGTCGTAAAACGAGAGCACCTGCCTCAACTCGAGAGTATCGAGGAGGTTCTCCCCTCCAGGCGAGATGAGGCCCATTCCGCTCAGGCGTCTCGAGGCTAATGAACCTAACCTCTGGAACTTCCAAAGGGTCCTTCACACACTTGCTGCAACTCATGAAGTTCCCCGACATACCGGTCTCCACTCGAGAGGAAGCACGAGAGTCCCGCCCACATCCAGAGGAGCCCTGTTTCCGCCTCCTAGCTCGAGAGGAGGGTTCCTTTCCCTGCGTGGTGGGGAAAGAACTCACGGCGTTCCCGTCGCATCTCAAGAGGAGGCGCTCTCCACAGGAAAGGCGAGAGGAACTCCAGGGTCGTGCCACCATTCCCAGAGTCCCCCAGATGTCTCAGTACATTCCAGGGAAACCTGTTTTCCCTGCACTGCCTCGACTTTCAAGCCGAGGATCGACTCACACACGGTGGCACGTTGGGACAGCCCTGTGGGAAAGCCTCGTGGTAAATCCTCGTGGGAAAGCCTCGAAGGAAAGCCACTGATCCTTGATCCACTTGACGAGGAAGCGTGGACACTGCTCCTACAGCTCGGTAGGAAAGCACACGTGCATGCCCCCACTCGAGACGAGGACTGACTCCCTTGGGAGACTCCAGAAGTACCCGAAGATCCATGTCAGCACTGGACAGAAATCCTCAGGTTCCGGCACAGACTCCACACAAGGACTTAGTCCCCGGCATCGACGTGAGAGGAATCCCGAGAGGCCCCGAAGCAACTCGCATGCGGACTGGCCTTTCCAGAGGCCACCAGAGCGGTTACCAGAGGTACCCATCCAAAGTCGAAAGAACCTGCCACAACTCGAGAAAATCTAGGATGTTCTCCCCTCCAGGCTAGAATGAGTCCCATTTCGGCTGAGGGTCTCGAGGCTAATCACACCTAACCCTGGAACTTCCAAAGGGTCCTTCACACCCTTGCTGCAATTCAAGAAGTTCCCCGACATACCCGTCTCCACTCGACAGGAAGCACGAGAGTCCCGCCCACATCCAGAGGAACCCCGTTTCCGCCTCCTATCTCGAGAGGAGGGATCCTTTCCCTGCGTGATCGGGAAAAAATCCCCGGAGTTTCCGTCGCATCTCAAGAGGAGGCACTCCCACAGGAAAGGCGAGAGGAACTCCAGGGTCATGCCACATTCCCTGAGTCCCCCAGATGTCTCAGTCCATTCCAGGGAAACCTGTTTTCCCTGCACTGCCTCGACTTTTCAAGCCGGAAATCGACTCACACCACGCTGGAACGTGGGACAGCCCTGTGGGAAAGTCTCGTGGGAAAGCCTAGATGGGAAAGCCTAGAGGGAAGCCACAGATCCCTTGATCCACGCGAAGGGAAGCGCGACACTGCTGCTACAGCTCGGGAGGAAAGCACACGTGCATGCCCCCAGTCGAGAAGAGGACTGACTCCCCTGGGGAGACTCCAGAAGTACCCCAAGATCCATGTCAGCACTGGAGAGGAATCCTCAGGTACCTTAACCGACTCCACACAAGATCTTAGGCCCGGCATCGACGGGAGAGGAATCCCGAAAGGACCCCGAGCAACTCGCATGGGGACTGGCCTTTCCTGAGGCCACCAGAGCGGGTCCCTGAGGTCCCCGTCATAAGTCAAGAGCACCTGCCGCAATTCGAGAAAATCCAGAAGGTTCTCACCTCCAGGCGAGATGAGGCCCATTTCCGCTGAGGCATCTTAAGACTAATCACACCTAACCTCTGGAACTTCCAAAGGGTCCTTCACACCCTTGCTGCAACTCAAGAAGTTCCCCGACATACCCGTCTCCACCCGAGTGGAAGCACGAGAGTTCCGCCCACATCCAGAAGAGCCCCGTTTCCGCCTCCTAGCTCGGAGAGCAGGGATCTTTTCCCTGCGTGGTCGGGAAAGAATTCCCGGCGTTCCTGTCGCATTCAAGAGGAGGCGCTCCCCACAGGAAAGGCGAGAGAGAACTCCAGGGTCTTGCCACCATTCCCAGAGTCCCCCAGATGTCTCAGTCCATTCCAGGTAAACCTGTTTTCCCTGCACTGCCTCGACTTTGAAGCCGAGGATCGACTCACCACAGGCACGAGGAAAACCCTGTGGGAAAGCCTCGTGGGAAAGCCTCATGTGAAAAGCCTCAAGGGAAAGCCACAGATCCTTGATCCACGTGAAGGGAAGACTGACACTGCTGCTATAGCTCGGAAGAAAGCGCACGTGCATGCCCCCCACTAGAGACGATTACTGACTCCCCTGGGGAGACTCCAGAAAACCTCAAGATCCATGTCAGCACTGGAGAGGAATACTCAGGTTCTGGCACGACTCACACAAGGTCTTAGGCCCCAGCATCAACGGGAGAGGAATCCGAGAGGCCCCCCCGAGCAACTGGCATGGGGACTGGCCTTTCCTGAGGCCACCAGAGCGGGTCCCTGAGGTCCCCGCGTAAGTCGAGAGCACCTGCCGCAACTCGAGAAAATCCAGGAGGTTCTCCCCTCCAGGCGAGATGAGGCCATTTCGCTGAGGCGTCTCGAGGCTAATCACACCTAACCTCTGGAACTTCCTAAGGGTACTTCACACCCTTGCTGCAAATCAAGAAGTTCCCCGACATACCCGTCTTCACTCGAGAGGAAACACGAGAGTCCGCCCCATCCAGAGGAGCCCGTTTCCGCTCATAGCTCGAGAGGATTGATTCTCTCCCTGTGTGTCGGGAAAGGATTCCTGGCATTTCCCACGCATCTCAAGAAGGAGGCGTTCTTCACAGGAAAGGAGAGGAACTCCAGGGTCGTGCCACCATTCCAGAGTTCCCCAGATGTCTCAGTCCATTCCTGGGAAACTGTTTTCCCTGCACTGCCTCGACTTTCAAGCCGAGGATCGATTCACACCACAGTGGCACGTGGGACAGCCTTGTGGGAAAGCCTCGTGGGAAAGCCTCGAGGGAAAAGCCACAGATCCCTTGATCCACGCGAAGGAAGCGCGACACTGCTGCTACAGTTCGAGAGGAAAGCCCATGCCATGCCCCACACGAGACGAGGACTGACTCCCCTGGGGAGACTCCAGAGGTTCCCCAAGATCCATGTCAGCACTGGAGGGGAATCCTCAGGTTCCAGCAACGACTCCACACAAGGTCTTAGGCCCGGCATCGACGGGGAGACGAATCCCGAGAGGCCCCGAGCAACTCGCATGGGGACTGACCGTTCCTGAGGCCACCAGAGCGGGTCCCTGAGGTCCCGTCGCAAGTCGAGAGCACCTGCCGCAACCGAGAAAATCCAGGAGGTTGTCCCTGCAGGCGAGATGAGGCCCATTTCCAATGAGGAGTCTCGAAGCTAATCAAAAACTAACCTCTGGAACTTCCAAAGGGTCCTTCACACCCTTGCTGCAACTCAAGAAGTTCCCCGACATACCCATCTCCACTCGAGAGGAAGCACGACAGTCCGCCGCCACATCCAGAGGAGCCCCGTTTCTGCCTCCTAGCTCGAGAGGAGGGATCCTTTTCCTGCGTGTCGGTCAAGTATTCCCGGCGTTCCGGTTGCATCTCAAGAGGAGGCGCTCTCCACAGGAAAGGCGAGAGGAACTCCAGGGTCGTGCCACCATTCCAGAGTCCCAAAGATGTCTCAGTTAATTCCAATGAAAACTGTTTTCCCTGCACTGCCTCGACTTTCAAGCCGAGGATCGACTCACACCACGCTGGTACGTGGGACAGCCCTGTGGGAAAAAGCCTCGTGGGAAAGCCTCTTGGGCCTCGAGAGAAAGCCACAGATTCCTTGATCCACGCGAAGGGAAATGTGACACTGCTGCTACAGCTCGGGAGGAAAGTGCACGTGCATGCCCCACTCGAGACGAGGACTGACACCCCTGGGGAGACTCCAGAAGTACCCCAAGATCCATGTCAGCACTGGAGAGGAATCCTCATGTTCCGGAAACGAATCCACACAAGGTCTTAGGAACCGGCTTCGACAGGAGAGGAATCCTGAGAGGCCCCCGAGCAACTCGCATGGGGTCTGGCCTTTCCTGAGGCCACCAGAGCGGGTCCCTGAGGTCCCCGTCGTAGTCGAGAGCACCTGCCGCAACTCGAGAAAATCCAGGAGGTTCTCCCCTCCAGGCGAGATGAGGCCATTTCCGCTGAGGCGTCTGGAGGCTAATCACACCTAACCTCTGGAACTTCCAAAGGGTCCTTCACACCCTTGCTGCAACTTAAGAAGTTCCCCGACATACCCGTCTCCACTCGAGAGGGAAGCACGGAGTCCCGCCCACATCCAGAGGAGCCCCATTCCGCCTCCTAGCTCGAGAGGAGGGATCCTTCCCTGCGTGGTCGGGAAAGAATTCCCGGCGTTCCCGTCGCAATTCAAGAGAGGCGCTCTCCACAGAAAAGCCAGAGGAACTCCAGGGTCGTGCCACCATTCCCAGAATCCGCCAGATGTCTCATTTCCATTCCAGGGAAACCTGTTTCCTGCACTGCCTCGACTTTCAAGCCGAGGATCGACTCACACCACGGTGGCACGTGGGACAGCCCTGTGGGAAAGCCTCGTGGGAAAGCCG
>NW_017198661.1:0-7607 GCF_001704415.2 Capra hircus | reverse complement strand
GGATCCTCCTCTCGAGCTAGGAGGCGGAAACGGGGCTCCTCTGGATGTGGGCGGGACAATCGGCTTTCTCTCGAGTGGAGACGGGTATGTCGCGGAACTTCTTGAGTTGCAGCAAGGGTGTGAAGGACCCTTTGGAAGTTCCAGAAGTTAGGTGTGATTAGCCTCGAGACGCCTCACCGGAAATGGGCCTCATCTAGAATGGAGGGAGAACCTCCTGTTTTTCTCGAGTGGCGGCAGGTGCTCTGGACTTACGACGGGGACTCAGGGACCCGCTCTGGTGGCCTCAGAAAAGGCCAGTCCACATGCGTGTTGCTCGGGGCCTCTCGGGATTCCTCTCCCTCTCCAATGCTGTCTTGGATCTTGACTGGCCTTTCCTGAGGCCACCAGAGAGGGTCCCTGCGGTCCCCCATTGTAAGTCGAGAGCACCTGCCGCAACTGGAGAAAATCAAGGATGTTCTCCCCTCCAGGCAAAATGAAGCCTATTTCCGCTGACACATCTCAAGGCTAAGCACACTTAAACCCTGGAACTTCCAAAGGGTCCTTCACACCCTTGCTGCAAATCAAGAAGTTCCCCGACATACCCGTCTGCACTTAAGAGGAAACACGATAGTTCCGCCCACATCCAGAGGAGCCCCGTTTCTGCCTCATAGCTCGAGAGGAGGGATCCTTTCCTTCGAGGTCGGGAAAGAATTCCCGGCGTTCTCGTCGCATCTCAAGAGGAGGCGCTCTCCACAGGAAAGGCGAGAGGAACTCCAGGGACATGCCACCATTCTCCGAGTCCCCCAGATGTCTCAGTCCATTCCAGGGAAACCTGTTTCCCCACACTGACTCGACTTTCAAGCCGAGGATCGACTCACACCACTGTGGCACGTGGGACAGCCCTGTGGCAAAGCCTCGTGGGAAAGCCTCGTGGGAAAGCCTCGAGGGAAAGCCACAGATACCTTGATCCACGAGATGGGAAGCGCGACACTGCTGCTACCGCTCGGGAGGAAAGCGCACGTGCATGACCCCACTCGAGCCGAGGACTGACGCAAGCTTGGGAGACTCCAGAAGTACGCCAAGATCCATGTCAGCACTGGAGAGGAATCCTCAGGTTCCGGTCCCGACTCCACACAAAGTCTTAGGCCCCGGCATAGACGGGAGAGGAATCCTGAGAGGCCCCCTAGCACCTCGCATGGGGACTGGCCTTTCCTGAGGTCACCAGAGCGGGTCCCTGATGTCTCCGTCGTAACTCGAGAGCACCTGACGCAACTCGAGAAAATCCAGGAGGTTCTCCCCTGCAGGCGAGATGAGGCCGTTTCCACTGAGGTGTCTCGAGGCTAATCACACGTGAACTCTGGAACTTCAAAAGAGTCTTTCACAGTCATGCTGCAACTCAAGAAGTTCCCCGACATACCCGTCTCCACTCAAGAGGAAACACGAGGGTCCCGGCCACATCCAGAGGAGCTCCGTTTCCGGCTCGTAGCTCGAGATGAGGGATCACTTCCCTACATGGTCGGGAAAGAATTTCCGGCATTCCCATCGCATCTCAAGAGGAGGCGCTCTCCAAAGGAAAGGGGAGAGGAACTGCAGGGTCGTGCCACCATTCCAAGACTCCCCCAGATGTCTCAGTCCATTCCACAGGAACCTGTTTTCCCTGCACTGCCTCGGCTTTCACCCCGAGGATCGACTCACACCACCGAGACACGTGGGACAGCCCTGTGGGAGAGCCTCGTGGGAAAGACTCGAGGGAAAGTCACAGATCCCTTGGTCCACGCAAGCAGAAGCATGACACTGCTGCTACAGCATGGGAGGAAAGGGCACACTCATGCTCCCACTCGAGACGAGGCCTGAATCCCCTGGGGAGACTCCAGAGGTACCCAAAGATCCATGTCAGCACTGGAAAGGAATCCTCAGGTTCCGGCACCGACTGCACACAAGGTCTTAGGCCCCGACATCGAAGGGAGAGGAATCCCGAGAGGCCCCCGAGCAACTCGCATGGGGACTGGCCTTTCCTCAGGCCACCTAAGCGGTCCTTGAGGTCCAGGTCGTAAGTCGAGAGCACCTGCCGCAACTCGAGAAAATCCAGGAGGTTCTCCCTCCAGGTGAGATGAGGCCCATTTCCGCTGAGGCGTCTCGAGGCTAATCACACCTAAACTCTCGAACTTCCAAAGAGTCCTTCACACCCTTGCTTCAACTCAAGAAGTTCCCCAACATACCCATCGCCACTTGAGAGGAAGCAAAGGATCCCGCCCATATCCAGTGGAGCCCCTTCTCTGCCTCATAGCTCGAGAGGAGGGATCCTTTCAGTGCGTAGTCGGGAAAGAATTCCCTGCATTCCCATCGCATCTCAAGAGGAGGCGCTCTCCACAGGAAAGGCGAGAGGAACTCCAGGGTCGTGCCACCATTCCCAGAGTCCCCAAGATGTCTCAGTCCATTCCAGGGAAAACTGTTTTCCTGGCACTGCCTCCACTTTCAAGCCGAGGATCGACTCACACCACGGTTGCACGAGGGAAAGCCCTGTGGGAAAGCCTCGTGGAAAGCGTCGTGGTAAACCCTCGAGGGAAAGCCACTGATCCCTTGATCCACACGAAGGGAAGCGTGACACTGCTGCTACAGCTCTGGAGGAAAGCACACGTGCAAGCCCCAACTCGAGACGAGGACTGACTCCCCTGGGGAGACTCCAGAAGTACCCCAAAATCCATGTCAGCACTGGAGAGGAATACTCAGGTTCCGGCACCGACACGACACAAGGTCTTAGGGCCCGGCTACGACGGGAGAGGAATTCCGAGAGGCCCCCTAGCCACTCGCATGGGGACTGACCTTTCCTGAGGCCACCAGAGCGGGTCCCTGAGGTCCCTGTCGTAAGTCGAGGACACCTGCCGCAACTCGAGAAAATCCAGGAGGTTCTCCCTTTCAGGGAGATGAGGCCCATTTCCGCTGTGGCGTCACGAGGCTAATCACACCTAACCTCTGGAACTTCCAAAGGGTCCTTCACACCCTTGCTTCAACTCAAGAAGTTCCCCGAAATACCCGTCTCGACTCGAGAGGAAGCACGAGAGTCCAGCCCACATTCAGATGAGGCGTGTTTCCGGCTCCTAGCTCGAGAGGAAGGATCTTCCCTGCGTGTCGGGAAGAATTCCCGGCGTTCCCGTCGCATCTAAGGAGGAGGTGCTCTAAACAGTAAAGGTGAGAGGAACTCCAGTCGTGCCACCATTCCCAGAATCCCCAGATGTCTCAGTCCATTCCAGGGAAACCTGCTTTCCCTGCATGCCTCGACTTCAATCCGAGGATAGAGTCACACCACGGTGGCACGTGGGAGAGCCCTGTGGGAAAGCCTCGAGGGAAAGCCTCGTGGGAAAGCTCGAGGTAAGCCACAGATCCCTTGATCACGTGAAGGGAAGCGTGACATGGCTGATACAGCTTGGGAGGTAAGCGCACGTGCATGACGCCCACTCGAGACGAGGACTGACTCCCAGGGGAGACTCCAGAAGTACCCAAGATCCATGTCAGCACTGGAGAGAAATCCTCAGGTTTAGCACCGATCCACACAAGGTCTTAGGCCCTGGCATCAACGGCAGAGCAATACGCGAGAGCCCCCGAGCAACTCGCATGGGGACTGGCCTTTCCTGAGGACACCAGAGCGAGTCCTGAAGGCCCCGTTGTAAGTCGAGGGCACCTGCCGCAACTCGAGAAAATCCAGGAGTTTCTCCCCTCTAAGCGAGATGATGCCCATTTCCACAGAGGCGTCTCGAGGGTAATCACATCTAACCTCTGGAACTTCCAAAGGATCCTTCACACCTTGCTGCAACTCAAGAAGTTCCCCGACATACCCGTCTCCACTCGAGAGGAATCAGGAGAGACCCTCCTCATCCAGAGGAGCCCCGTTTCCGCCTCCTAGCTCGAGAGCAGGGATCCATTACCTGCGTGGTCGGGAAAGAATTACCAGCGTTCCGTCGCAACTCAAGAGGAGGGGCTCTCCACCGGAAGGCGAGAGGTATCCAGGGTCTTGCCACCATTTCCAGAGTCCTCCAGATGTCTCAGTCGCATTCCAGGGAAACCTGTTTTCCCTGCACTGCCACGACTTTCAAGCCGAGGATCGACTCACACCACGGTGCATGTGGGACAGCCCTGTGGGAAAGCCTCGTGGGCAAGCCTCGAGGGAAAGCCACGATCCCTTGATCCACGGAAGGAAGCGTGACACTGCTGCTACAGCTCGAGAGGAAATCGCACGTGAATGTCCCAATTCGAGACGAGTACTGAATCCCCTGTGGAGACTCCAAAAGTACCCCAAATCCATGTCAGACTGGAGAGGAATCCTCAGGTTCCGGCAGAGATTCCACACAAGGTCTTAGGCCCCGGCATCGACGGGAGAGGAATCCCGAGAGGCCCCAGAGCTACTCGCATGGGGACTGGCCTTTCCTGAGGCCACCATAGCGGGTTCCTGAGGTCTCCGTCATATGTTGAGAGAGCACCTGCCACAACTCGAGAAAATCCAGGAGGTTCTCCGCTCCAGGCGAGATGAGGCCCATTTCCGCTGAGGCGTCTCGAGGCTAATCACACCTAACCTCTGGAACTTACAAAGGGTCCTTCACACCCTTGCTGCAACTCAAGAAGTTCCCCGACATACCCGTCTCCGCTCGAGAGGAATCACGAGAGTCCCGCCCTCATCCAGAGAAGCCCCGTTTCCGCCTCCCAGCTCGAGAGGAGGATTCCTTTCCCTGCCTGGTCGGGAAAGAATTCCCGGCGTTCCCGTCGCATCTCAAGAAGAGGCGCTCTCCACAGGAAAGGCGAGAGGAACTCCAGGGTCGTGCCACCATTCCCAGAGTCCCCAGATGTCTCAGTTCATACCAGGGAAACCTGCTTTCCCTGTATTGCCTCGACATTCAAGCCGAGGATTGACTCACACCACGGTGGCACGTGGGACAGCCTTGTGGAGAGCCTCGTGGGAAAGCCTCGTTGGAAAGCCTCGAGGGAAAGCCAGAGATCCCTTGATCCATGGGAAGGGAAGCGTGACACTGCGGCTACAGCTGGGGAAGAAAGCGCACGTCCATGCCCCTACTGGAGACGAAAACTGACTCCCCTGGGGAGACTTCAGAAGTACCCCAAGATCCATGTCAGCACTGGAGAGGAATCCTCAGGTTCTGGCACCGACTCCACACAAGGTTTTAGGTCCCGACATCGACGGGAGAGGAATACCGAGAGGCCCCGAACATCTCGCATGGGGACTGGCCTTTCCTGAGGCCACCAGAGCGGGTCCCTGAGGTCCCCGTCGTAAGTCGAGAGCACCTGCCGCAACTCGAGAAAATCCAGGAGGTTCTCCCCCTCCAGGCGAGATGAGGCCCATTTCCGCTGAGGCGTCTCGAGGCGATTCACACCTAACCTCTGGAACTTCCAAAGGGTCCTTCACACCCTTGCTGCAACTAAAGAAGTTCCCCGACATATCCGTCTCGACTCGAGAGGAAGCACGACAGTCCCGCCCACATGCAGAGCAGCCCCGTTTCCGCCCTCCTAGCTCGAGAGGAGGGATCCTTTCCCTGCGTGATCTGTAAAGAATTCCCGGCGTTCCCATCGCATCTCAAGAGGAGGCGCTCTTGACATGAAAGGCGAGAGGAACTCCAGGGTCGTGCCACCATTCCAGAGTCCCCCAGATGTCTCAGTCCATTCCAGGGAAACCTGTTTTCCCTGCACTGCCTCGACTTTCAAGCCGAGGATCGACACACACACACGGGTGGCATGTAGGACCCTGTGGGAGAGCCTCGTGGGAAAGCCTCGTGGGAAAGCCTCGAGGGAAAGCCACAGATCCCTTAATCCACGTGAAGGGAAGCGTGACACTGCTGCTAAAGCTCGGGAGGAAAGCGCACGTGCAGGCCTCAACTCGAGACGAGGACTGAATCCCCTGGAGAGACTCCAGAAGTGCCCAAGGTCCATGTCAGCACTGGGGAGGAATGCTCAGGTTCCGGTACCGACTCCACACAAGGTCTTAGGCCCGGCATCGACGGGAGAGGAATCCCGAGAGGCCCCCGAGCAACTCGCATGGGGACTGCCCTTTCCTGAGGCCACCAGAGCGGGTCCCTGAGGTCCCCGTCGTAAGTCGAGAGCACCTGCCGCAACTCGAGAAAATCCAGGAGGTTCTCCCCTCCAGGCGAGATGAGCCCATTTCCGCTGAGGCGTCTCGAGGCTAATCACACCTAACCTCTGGAACTAACAAAGGGTCCTTCACACCCTTGCTGCAACTCAAGAAGTTCCCCGACATACCTGTCTCCACTCGAGAGGAATCAGGAGAGTCCCTCCCTCATCCAGAGGAGCCCCGTTTCCGCCTCCTAGCTCGAGAGCAGGGATCCTTTCCCTGCGTGGTCGGGAAAGAATTCCCGGCGTTCCCGTCGCATCTCAAGGGGAGGGGCTCTCCACAGGAAGGGCGAGAGGTACTCCAGGGTCGTGCCACCATTCCCAGAGTCCCCCAGATATTTCAGTCCATTCCAGGGAAACCTGTTTTCCCTGCACTGCCACGACTTTCAAGCCGAGGATCGACTCACACCATGGTGGCACGTGGGACAGCCCTGTGCGAAAGCCTCGTGGGCAAGCCTCGAGGGAAAGCCACAGATCCCTTGATCCCCGCGAAGGGAAGCGTGACACTGCTGCTACAGCTCGGGAGGAAAGGGCACGTGCATGCCCCCACTCGCGACAAAGACTGACTACCCTGGGGAGACTCCAGAAGTATCCCAAGATCCATGTCAGCACTGGAGAGGAATCCTCCGTTTCCGGCACCGACTCCACACAAGGTCTTATGCCGGGGTCCAGCCCCGGTGCATCCAGGGAATTCGAAGGGTGGATGGCGTTGTCATGGAAAGTCTTGTTATTTATTAATGTAAGATTAGATTAGGAAACTATAGTGTGGTAAGAAGATTAAGTGGAGGAAGAGGGCTGAATAGCTTGGTTTACTCGGAAGGCCAATAAAATTCCAGACAAGGAATTTGCACCACCTACGTTGGGCCACCGGCGCCGCTTGAATATCTAAGGGTGCCTCGCCTTAAGCTCCCTTTCGTGCGGGTCTTAACAGCCAGGGAAGTAAGTAGACCTGGCGAGCCTCCGCACTCCAGGTGGAGATTCAGCCTGAAGTTAAAGTAAAGAGCAGAGAGAGAAGGAAAGGTAGAGAAGAAGAAAGAGAGAGAAAGACACGGGGGGAGCCAGAGTCCCAAGAAACCAGGCTGAGAGACTAGTTCGAGAAGCTGGTCCGAGAAACTGGCCCCCGCCCCTGGCCTCCTCCTTTATTGTTCAGAAGGCCTTTTATACTTTTGATAAAAAAAGATCAATGGATAACACAAAATTATGTAGCGTTCACAACCCAGATTCTTTCTGTATATCATTTTGTATACAAAAGGTCTCAGGTGATTTACATTATCTTCTGGCCAAGAAGCTTGTTAACACTTTTTGGCTCTCTTCCTTAATGAATGTTAATTTTGTTTCCCCTGAAGTGTTTTTCTTTAATCTGCATCTCCTTAAAGCATTAAAGTTACATCTCTATAGAACAAAGGTGCAGTGGGTTATAACAAAGAAGGTACTTAACTCAAAGATCTAATGTTGCTAATACCAGGTCTACTACTTGTTTTTCTATATACCAACTATAT
>NW_017198660.1:0-7607 GCF_001704415.2 Capra hircus | reverse complement strand
GCCTTGAAGCTTGCACGTTTACTTCTTCTCCGAGAGAAACAGTTATGGGGGAGAGCCCCCGTAAAGTCAGAAGTGTAGGTGAGAGCATAAAAACAGACTCTGGTTTTGGGGTTCGATGCTCGGGAACAGGGGGTTACCTGAGGCTTGATCACGCCTTTGCGCATGCCAAGCCTCCTTCCTCATGAAACTTTGCCATAGGCGGAATTCCTCACGCTGGTCCCCGGAAGGAAAGGATCCCTCATCTCGAGCGACGAGGCGGAAACGCGCCTCCTGTGGATGTAGGGGGGACCATCTTGCTTATTCTCGAGTGGAGACGGGTATGTCGGGGAACTTCTTGAGTTGCAGCAAGGTGTAAAGTACCTTTTGGAAGTTCCAGAGGTTAGGTGTGATTAGCCTCGAGACACCTCAGTGGAAATGGGCCTCATCTCGCCTGGAGGGGAGAACCTCCTGGATTTTCTCGAGTTGCGGCAGGTGCTCTCGACTTACGACGGGGACCTCAGGGGCCAGCTCTGGTGGCCTCAGGAAAGGCCAGTCCCCATTCAAGTTTCTAGGGGGCCTCTCAGGATTCCTCTCCTGTCGATGCCGGGCCTAAGACCTTGTGTGAAGTCGGGCTGGAACCTGAAGATTCCTCTCCAGTGCTGACATGGATCTTGTGGTACTTCTGGAGTCTCCCCAGGGGAGTCAGTCCTCGTCTCGAGTGGGGGCATGCACGTGCGCTTTCCTCCTGAGCGGTAGCAGCAGTGTCACGCTTCCCGTCGCGTGGATCAAGGGATCTGTGGCTTTCCCTCTAGGCTTTCCCATGAGGCTTTCCCACAGGGCTGTCCCACATGCCACCTTGGTGTGAGACGATCCTCGGCGTGAAAGTCATGGCAGTGCAGGGAAAACAGGTTCCTCTGGAATGGACTGAGACATCTGGGGAACTCTTGGAATGGTGGCACGACCCTGGAGTTCCTCTGGCCTTTCCTGTGGAGAGCACTTCCTCTTGAGATGCGACGGGAACGCCAGGAATTCTTTCCCGACCACGCAGGGAAAGGATCCCTCCTCTCTAGATACGAGGCGGAAACGGGGCTCCTCTGGATGTGGGTGGGACCCTCGTGCTTCATCTCGAGTGGAGACGGGTATGTCGGTGATCTTCTTGACTTGCCGCAGGGGTGTCAAAGACCCTTTGGAAGTTCCAGAGGTTAGGTGTGATTAGCCTCGAGATGCCTCAGGGGAAATGGGCCTCATCTCGCCTGAGGGGAGAACCTCCTGGATTATCTTGAGTTGGAGCAGGTGCTCTCGTCTTAGCATGGGACCTCAGGGACCCGCTCCTGTGGCCTCAGAAAAGGCCAGTGCCCATGGGAGTTGCTAGGGGCCTCTCAGGATTCCTCTCACGTCGATGCCGGGGCCTAAGACCTTGTGTGGAGAGCCCGAGCGGAGGCGGCGCGCGGAGCGTTTCGGTTCTCAGTGCCTGGGGCACCGGTGTGTGGTGTGAGGCTGCGGCGGAGCCTCTACACTGAAGGTGCGAGAGGTTGGCAGCTTCGATTGAAGCACATCGAGCGGCGACAGCAGTGAAAGTCATGAGCGACAGCGGCGAGGAGAACTACGGCGAGGGGGAATCCCGTTCTGCTTCCAGAAGCGGAAGTGCTCATGGATCTGGGAAATCTGCAAGTCATACCCCTGCAAGGTCTCGCTCCAAGGAAGATTCCAGGCGTTCCAGATCAAAGTCCAGGTCCAGATCGGAATCTAGGTCTAGATCCAGAAGAAGTTCTCGGAGGCATTATACAAGGTCACGATCTCGGTCCCGGTCCCATAGAAGATCTCGTAGCAGATCTTACAGCAGAGATTATCGAAGACGGCATAGCCACAGTCATTCTCCCATGTCTACTCGCTGGCGTCATGTTGGGAATCGGGCAAATCCTGATCCTAACTGTTGTCTTGGAGTATTTGGATTGAGCTTGTATACTACAGAAAGAGATCTAAGAGAAATGTTCTCTAAATATGGCCCAATTGCTGATGTATCTATTGTATATGACCAGCAGTCTAGACGTTCAAGAGGATTTGCCTTTGTATACTTTGAAAATGTAGATGATGCCAAGGAAGCAAAAGAGCGTGCCAATGGAATGGAGCTTGATGGATGTAGGATCAGAGTTGACTTCTCCATAACGAAAAGACCACATACTCCAACAGCAGGAATTTACATGGGAGACCTACCTATGGCAGCTCACGCCGTCGAGATTACTATGACAGAGGATATGATCGAGGCTATGATGATCGGGACTATTACAGCAGATCGTACAGAGGAGGAGAGGAGGAGGAGGAGGAGGATGGAGAGCTGCTCAAGACAGGGATCAGAAATACAGAAGACGGTCACCTTCTCCCTACTATAGTCGTGGAGGATACAGATCACGTTCCAGATCTCGATCATACTCACCTCATCGCTATTAAAGCATGAAGATGAAGACTTTCTGAAACCTGCCCTAGAGTTGGGATATTGTTTGTGGACAATATTTTTATTGTCTCCTGTTTAAAAAGTGAACAGTGCCTGGTGAAGTTAGGTGACTTTTACACCTTTTATGATGACTACTTTTGGTGGAGTTGAAATGCTGTTTTCATTCTGCATTTGTGTAGTTCGGTGCTTTGTTCAAAGTTAAGTGTTTTCAGAAAAGTATGTTTTACATGTATTTTTTTACAGTCTAAAATTTTGACTGCTGAGAAGTTTCTATTGTACAGAACTTCATTTAAATGGTTTTTCTACTGAATACAGGGTATTCTGAAGATTGAAGCCTGTGTGTAAAATGCTACCAAATGGCAAAAAGCAACAATAACGTTTGGTTTTTACTTTTCTTTCTAACATATCAATGCTTAGGAGAACTGTTCTGATTAGATTGTCAGTAGTAAATTAAAGAAAAAAATGCCCGTTTTCCTCGAGTCCATGAAACATACCATACTTAATATACCTGCAGTTAAGTGATAAAAATTACGCTCTGTAACTCTATACTGCTAGTGTTAAAAACTAAAGATCTTTCAATACAGCAAATGCTTAATGCTTATATAAATGTGACTTTGACAGCCTTTATGTAATCTGTATTATACATAGCAGGGAATAAGATGAGTTGCACAATGTATGCCTTAAAAAGGCTATTTCTTAAAGCTGTTAGAAGGGGATAATGGTATTTCAATTAGTAATCAGCAAGTGAAAATAATATTCCACCACAAATGTACTCTTGTTCTTCTAGCTTTTAAGACTATATGGAAAAACTGGGTGGTTCAGAGTTTTGAGAAAAAAGAAGGGAACACTACACCTGTGTTGTGGATGATCTGAAGACTTTGCCTGTTCATTTTTTTAAATACTAATTTCAGGTTCTTTGCTTACCAAAGGAGGCCCAATTTCACTCAAAAGTTTTGAGAACTGTGTTTAAATAAATGCAAAGAAAAGAGTAAAAAGGAAAGAAAAAAAAAGACCTTGTGAGGAGTTGGGGCAGGAACCTGAGGATTCCTCTACAGTGCTGACATGGATCTTGGGGTAGCTCTGGAGCCCCCCCCAGGGAAGTCAGTCTTCGTCTCGAATGGGGGCATGCACGTGCGCTTTCCTCCCGAGCTGTAGCAGCAGTGTCACGCTTCCGGTCGCGTGGATCAAGTGATCTGTGGCTTTTCCTCCAGGCTTTACCACGAGGCTATCCCAGAGGGCTGTCCCACATGCCGCCGAGGTGTGAGTCGAACCTCGGCGTGAAAGTCGAGGCAGTGCAGGGAAAACAGGTTCCTCTGGAATGGACTGAGACATCTAGGGGACTCTTGGAATGGTGGCACGACTCTGGAGTTCCTCTCGCATTTCCTGTGGAGAGCGCCTCCACTTGAGATGCGACGGGAACGCCGGGAATTCTTTCCCGACGAAGCAGGGAAAGGATCCCACATCTCGAGCTACGAGGCGGAAAGGGGCTCCTCTGGATGTGGCGGGACCCTCGTGCTTCCTATCGAGAGGAGACGGGTATGTCAGGGAACTTCTTGAGTGGCAGCAAGGGTGTGAAGGACCCTTTGGAAGTTCCAGAGGTTAGGTGTGATTAGCCTCCAGACGCTTCAGCGGAAATGGGCTTCATCTCGCCTGGAGGGAGAACCTCCTGGATTTTCTCGAGTTGCGGCAGGTGCTCTCGACTTACGACGGGGACCTCAGGGACCCGCTCTGGTGGCCTCAGGAAAGGCCAGTCCACATGCGAGTTGCTCGGGGCCTCTCGGGATTCCTCTACCATCGAGGCCGGGGCCTAAGACCTTGTGTGGAGTCGGTGCCGGAACCTGAGGATTCTTCTGCAGTGCTGACATGGATCTTGGGGTACTTCTGGAGTCTCCCCAGGGGAGTCAGTCCTCGTTTGAGTGGGCGCATGCACGTGCGCTTACCTCCGGAGCTGTGGCAGCAGTGTCATGCTTCCCTTCGCCTGGATCAAGGGATCTGTGGCTTTCCCACGAGGCTTTCCCACAGGGCTATCCCACGTGCCACCGTGGTGTGAGTCGATCGATGGCTTGAAAGTCAACGCAGTGCAAGGAAAACAGGTTTCCCTGGAATGGACTGAGACATCTGGCGAATCTGGAATGGTGGCACGACCCTGGACTTCCTCTCGACTTTCCTGTGGAGAGCGCCTCCTCTTGAGATGCGACGGAACGCCGGGAATTCTTTCCCGACCACTCAGGGGAAAGGATCCCTTCTCTCGAGCTAGGAGGCAGAAACGGTGCTCCTCTGTATGTGGGCGGGACTCTCGTGCTTCCTCTCGAGTGGAGACGGCTATGTCGGGGAAATTCTGGATTTGCAGCAAGGGTGTAAAGGACCCTTTGGAAGTTCCAGAGGTTAGGTGTGATTAGCCTCGAGACGCCTCAGTGGAAATGGTCCTCATGTTGCCAGGAGGGGAGAACCGCCTGGATTTTCTCGAGTTGCGGCAGGTGCTCTCGACTTTCGACGGGGACCTCAGGGACCCGCTCTGGTGGCCTCAGGAAAGGCCAGTCCCTATGCGAGTTGCTCGGGGCCTCTGGGGATTCCTCTCCCATCGATGCCAGGGCCTAGACCTTGTGTGGAGTCGGTGCCGGAACTTGAGCATTCCTCTGCAGTGCTGACATGGATCTTGGGGTACTTCTGAAGTCTCCCCAGGGGAGTCAGTCCTCGTCTCGAGTGGGGCATGCTCGTGCGCTTTCCTCCCGAGGTGTAGCAGCATTGTCACGCTTCCCGGCGAGTGGATCAAGGGATCTGTCTTTCCTTGAGGCTTTTCCCTCGAGGCTTTCCCCGAGGCTTTCCCACAGGGCTGTCCACGTGCCACCGTGGTGTGAGTTGATCCTCTGCTGAAAGTCGAGACAGTGCAGGGAAAAACAGGTTTCCCTTGAATGGACTTAGACATCTGGGGAACTCTGGAATGGTGGCACGACCCTGGAGTTCCTCTCGCCTTTCCTGTGGAGAGCGCCTCCTCTTTAGATGGGACGGGAACTCCGGGGAATTCTTTCCGGACCACGCAGGGAAAGGATGCATCCTCTCGAGCTATGAGGCAGAAACGGGGCTCCTCTGGATGTGGGCGGGACTGTCGTGCTTCCTCTCAGTGGAGACGGTTATGTCGGGGAACTTCTTGAGTTGCAGCAAGGGTGTGAAGGACCCTTTGGAAGTTCCAGAGGTTAGGTGTGATTAACCTCGAGACGCCTCAGCAGAAAAGGGCCTCATCTCGCCTGGAGGGAGAACCTCCTGGATTTTCTCGAGGTGCGGCAGGTGCTGTCGACTTACGACGGGGACCTCAGGGACCCGCTGGTGGCCTGAGTAAAGGCCAGTCCCCATTCGAGATGTTTGGGGGCCGCTCGGGAATTCCTCTACCGTCGATGCCGGGCCTAAGACTTTGAGTGGAGTCGGTGACGCAACCTGAGATTCCTCTCCACTGCTGACATGGATCTTGGGGTACTTCTGTGTCTCCCCAGGGGAGTCAGTCCTCGTCTCGAGTGGCGGCATGCAGTTCGATTCCCTCCCCAGCTGTAACAGCAGTGTCACCCTTCCCGTCGAGTGGATCAAGGGATCAGTGTCTTTCCCTTGAGGCTATCACATGAGGCTTTCCCAGGAGGCTTTCCCACAGGCTGTCCCACGTGCCACCGTGGTGTGAGTCGATCCTCGGCATGAAATCGAGGCAGTGCAGGGAAAACAGTATTCCCTGGAATGGACTGAGACATCTGGGGGACTCTGGGAATGGTGGCACGACTCTTGAGTTCCTCTCGCCTTTCCTGAGGGAGACCGCCTCCTCATGAGATGCGACGGAATGCAGGCAATTCTTTCCCAACCACGCAGGGAAAGGATCCATCCTCTCGAGCTAAGAGGCCGTAAACGGTGCTCCTCTGGATGTGGGCGGGACTCTCGTGCTTCCTCCAGTGGAGACGTTATGTCGGGAACTTCTTGAGTTGCAGCAAGGGTGTGAAGGACCCTTTGGAAGTTCCAGAGGTTAGGTGTGATTAACCTCGAGACGCCTCAGTGGAAATGGGCCTCATCTCGCCTGGAGAGGGAGAACTCCTGGATTTTTTCGAGTTGGGGCAGGTGCTCTCGACTTACGACAGGACCTCAGGGACCCGTTCTGGTGGCCTCAGCAAAGGCCGGTCCCCATGCGAGATGCTTGGGGCTTCTCGTTATTCCTCTACCTTCGATGTCGGGGCCTAAGACCTGTGTGGAGTGGTGCCGAAATCTGAGGATTCATCTGCAGTGCTGACATGGATCTTGGGGTACTTCAGGAGTCTCCCCAGGGGAGTCAGTCCTCGTCTCGAGTGGGGGCATGCAGTTCGATACCCTCCCGAGCTGTAGCAGCAGTGTCACGCTTCCCGTCGAGTAGATCAAGGATCTGTGGCTTTCCCTCGAGGCTTTCCACGAGGCTTTCCCACAGGACTGTCCCACGTGCCACCGTGGTGTGTCGATCCTCGGCTTGAAAGTCGAGGCAGTGCAAGGAAAACAGTTTTCCCTGGAATGGACTGAGACATCTGGGGGAATCTGGGAATGGTGGCACGACCCTGGAGTTCCTCTCGCCTTTCCTGTGGAGAGTGCCTCCACTTCAGATGTGACGGGAACGCCGGGAATTCTTTCCCGCACACGCAGGGAAAGGATCCCTGCTCTTGAGCTTTGAGGCGAATCGGGGCTCCTCTGGATGTGGGCAGGACTCTCGTGCTTCCTCTCGAGAGGAGACGGGTATGTCGGGGATCTTCTTGAGCTGCAGCAAGGGTGTGAAGGACCCTTTGGAATTCCCGAGGCTGTGTGATTAGCCTCGAGACGCCTGTGCGGAAATGGGCCTCATCTCGCCTGGAGGCGGAGAACCTCCTGGATTTTCTCGAGTTGCGGCAGGTGCTCTCGACTTACGACGGGACCTCAGGGACCTGTTCTGGTGGCCTCAGGAAAGGCCAGTGCCCATGCGAGTTGCTCGGGGCCTCTCGGGATTCCTCTCCCGTAGATGCCGGGGCCTAAGACCTTGTGTGGAGTCGGTGCCGGAACCTGAGGACTCCTCTCCAGTGCTGACATGGATCTTGGCGGTACTTCTGGAGTCTCCCCAGGGAGTCAGTCCTCGTCTCGAGTGGGGTAGGCACACCGTGCGCTTTCCTCCCGAGCTGTAGCAGCAGTGTCATGCTTCCCTTCTCGT